>NC_143588.1:45286593-45439888 GCF_048544385.1 Mastigoproctus giganteus
CTCTTAAACCATCTTGAAATTTCTCATTCTGTCACAGCTAGCCTTCCAGGAGAACTAGCTCATGACCCTTTAGCCAATTTCCGTGATAAAATTTCAGGAATGCTCAAGTAGGTTTTGGTAATGACTATATTATTAAAGGTTCATAACTCACTGTAATCGGTCTTCCGTAATAGCATAGTGGGTTTCGCTACTTGGTGAGGTTTGGGTTCAAACCCTGTCGGAAACTGCAGGGATTCTCAAAACTGAGACAGTAATTAGTTGATGTCTGAAGTTTCTGGAAATGGTGCTGCAAGTCTGGTACATTTCTGCATTTTAAATCGATACTGATTTGAGTCAGAAATTCTCAACTTAAATCATCTGAATTCACATTATTATAAAGAGATAAAAAGAGTGTTGCTTCTGTCTACCTGTTGGAAAAGATGATAAAATTTGGCCTAAGCCTTTTATTCCGAGAATTGTACTAAATTTATACCGCACACCCACATACAAAAGGTTTATATTTCCTAAGATAAGTTTTAATTTAAAACAATTTCAGACCATTAAACTACCATTACAAGACTGGTAAGACTCACTTTCCAATTTCATATGCGTAATAAAATTTTATTATATAATAGAAAGACTTGAATTACTTCCGATCGTTAAAGGACACTTTTATCGGTTCCCCCTCTCACTTCCCAGTGCTGTAATAAATGTTATCTGGAAAGCAAAATTGAATTTTTTTTTCTAGTTGCTAAAGCAAGCAAACAGTTTATAGATTTTACTGACCTGCTAGATTGAATCACAATAATTAAAAAAAAAAAAAAAAAGCAAGTTAACACGTGTTCGTATCGACTTCACCATCTCGAGGCTTATCCCAAAGTTCATAGATATGTTTATAAGAATATACATCAAATTTTTAACTGAAGCTGTTGGTACTTTACAAAACTTCAGGGCTAACGCCTCAGACTGTGGGGAAAATTTACAGACACAAGTTAGTGATCATGTCTATGCGCAGGAAATTAACCAAAGTTATAGTGGTATTGTTTCATTATTTTCACAACTGGGTTGTCAGCCATCAATGCCACCGACGAAGCGCCAAATAGCCCTGAAACGGCCGTCTGGGTCCAGGTGGTGGTATCCACTATGAATAAGTAAGAATGGTCTTCTCTATTGGGGAGGTGTTCCTTATTTGGAATACTGTATAACCGAATAGGCAACTCGTAGTGAAGGTACTCACAATATGAGATGTAATGAAATGATGCTATTATAATAACTTCGGTTAATTTACTGTATAGACATGATAGATTTGCTCTAACTTATATGTCTGAAATTGTTGTTTATTGCTGGTAACTAGCCCCGATTTTGTTTAATTGAGGTCACTGTTCATTACGAAATTTAAAGTATCGTACGATATGAAATAACAGTATGGGACCCCAAATAAAGCAAACAAATAAATAAATAACAGAAAAAACATAAAAATAAAAAATCGAAAAATAAATATATAAATAGTATAACATACTGTTGCATAATACCATAACAAATACCACGAATACCAAAATATCATAACAACGTGATATAAAAACATTAAACTCCCACAAAGTTAAACTTACTTAATCTTATTTTTTTCAAATGTGAGAATTTTTTTTTTTTTTAAATCGGGATTCAGTATAAAGAATGGGAAGATTTGTGCATAAAGGGAACAAGCGCTCTCTTAGGGTGCCAGAAATTATGGCCTCAAAATGTCTATGGTACAATAAAATCGATACATCGCTTAAAATGTATTTCAAAGCTGATTGATACCTTAAAAAAATGCATTCGTTATGCACTGTGCAAGTAAAACATAGCTCATAAATTTGCACGTTAAGTGTACGTACGAGAATGAATATAACCTGTATTTTTTATACTTAAAGGGACCCCAAAAATATTTCCCAAATGAGTTGGCAAACATACCAATCTATTAATATTATAGAAAATAAGAAATAAAAATTAGTATTCCATTCCATATTCTAAAACCTAAAAATGTCTTCGTTCTGTCTGACCAAGGTTAAAAAAAACAAAAAGGGAAAAACAAATAAAAAAGAAACTCTACTTGAAACGCTGGCAAAATAAATTCTAAAATAACTCCACCATTAACTATTATCTTTCCTAAAAAGAGGCATTTATTATTTTACCACGTGTCATAATCAGTTTTTACATGGCTGAAATTATGTCTAAGGCAAAACGACCACGTGATCCATAATAGCTAGGATCCGAGTAAGCAAGGCAACCAATAACTACTCGCTGTAGGTCACATGCCAACAATATGTCCAGCTATTGGTTGCTATGCCACATCTCATGCGCTTCACGGGTTGCTGTGATCATTGCCACGGATAGGCTGTACGCCATATTAACATACTTCGTGACCATTTAGGAGTTGCACGTAGGAATACATTCTGTTCTGAAGTTCGAATGGTTAAAAATGTCACGTGAAAACAAAACTATATAAAATTAATTAATACGCGCGTTACTTTATATATTTTTATTTAATCTTTTTGTTTGTAAAGGATATTATTAAAAGAATTACAGCTCAAAAAAATATTAATTATATTCGAAGAATATAAGATATAGTTGAGATGTCATTCAACAACAGTAACTAAGTTTTCTAATTTTATTTCTGTTGTATTTAAAACAGCGAAATGGTGTTGTCAGTTTATTACCAAACCTGATGCAAGAGTTAGTTCAAACTATCTCTTTCCTTCCTCTCATTCCGGCCTTACATCTTCATCAAAGCCATGAATTCAAATCCTGTTCCTCATTGGAGCGCGAGCCATTAAAAAACACATGAAACTTTAGTTCGCGCCAAAGAAAATTGCACTTGTTTATGACCCGTTCGTTCATGATCTCGTCACGGTGTACAGCCGCCTTCCTTTTTCTTTCCGCACCACATTCCTTCGTGGTGAAAAAGGCGATCGGCCGTGATTCGATAAAATGGGATTAAGGCAGGCAATCAGCCTCTGTTAGTAAGATCCCATCTGACACCTCGTGCTACCAAACAGGCTAATCAGTGTCCGCTGACTCCGGTTTCAGTACATCCTCGACTCGCCATCCTTGTTGACAGTTATGACAAGCTGATGCTAACCAAATGGCTGTTAAATCACGCTAGGCGCTTGCGCGTAATTGCATTTCCTTCAGCATGCGTGTCTTTTCGCGAGATGAGCGAACTGTGTAAGCTCGAGCCGAGTAGTAAACGGCTGACAGGAGCTTTGTTGTCGTGAAATACGAGCGGTAGCCATAGTGGGAGTAACAGCAGCTTGTTACTTCCCCTATGACAGAGACCATCAAAATTTAATAAGATGAGAATTTCAGGTTTTAGCCGATCCGAGAACAGCCAAGTTATCGATCTATCTCTACATCTACCTATATACATGCATATCCATTCAGTATACGCATATATTAGGCCTAACGTAAACTGTGACATTTAAGCTATATATCGCTGTTGTCTTATTATGGATCCCCTAAAACTAGATACGCTGTGGTCAACTCTCAACAGCGATAAAGCCTTTACCTTTCGCAATTCTCATTTTCAAAGTTAACTGTGAAATAAAAACCCGAATGCTTAAATAACTGTAAAAGTTGTTTGTAAAAAAAAAAACGGTAATGAGACAATTTTAAAGGACTTTAGGTAAATTCACTAGCATTAAAACAGCAAACAGAATTGCAGGTTACAGCAGACTGGATAATAATAATATATCCTACATGTGTCATAAATATAGAAGTATAAAACTCAAAAAGCGAGAAACCATTAAAAAAAGGAAATATGACACCTCACCCCACATGATTGTTAGTATTTCTCCCACGATGAAAGACCCCGATGTTCTTATTAAGACATATCATGTACTTTTGTTTACTGATTTTCTAAAATAAAAACTTCGACATCTCTTCTATACTGTACACATTAACTGGAATATAATAACCCACAGAAAACACTATAGGCCTTTTTTTTTTTTATCGAAGTTTATGATTTGTAATTATTTTTTATAAATAGAAAAATTATAATAAAATTAAAAGTTATGAATTCATTAAAAATAAAATATAATAATCAATAATTATAGTAAACAGTAATAAATATATAAATGAGTGCTAATAATAACACTAATGCATAGATCAAAACTTGCATCAGAGTTCTCCAGGATGGTCAAACCGACCACGTACAATACTAAAGCAACTCCTTGTGAAGGTGAAGGGTGCCCTATAAAAGAGATCTATGCCATTTACAGAAAATAACTTTTTATTTTATTTTCTGTTACTGCATCGAAACTTTGGTTGGTTCGAAGGACGAAGTCGTGATTGGCATTATAATGTTTAACCATATTCTATGATGTAACTAGCCACGCTTGCGATCATTCTATCTGCAAAACTTCCTTCCATCATGCAGTTCGCGTCAGTTGATAAAAATTATGTACAGCAAATGAATGAAGATGAGATATCTATGCTACAGAGGGAAGAAAACTAGGCTCTTTGTAGCAATCTATATCCAACTACGTCACTAAAGAAAAAATTATTGTGACGTCATCGCAAATAAATCAAACGTGTGTACAGAAAGTTATACTTCGAAGTGGCTCCAGAAATACTTTCCTATATACATGCATATTCTTCAAAATTACTAAATAAACATTTAGTAATAAACATTAATTTATCCAGGGAACGACGGTTGTAATTTATACTGTTACACAATACTGGTAAGCCTAACTGGTTAATTATGTGATCCTTAGAGAAGTCCTTTGTTTTGCCTTACAGAATTAATATTATTTTCAAAAGTCGTAATTTTTTTAAAATACTTTTTTTTTTTCTTTAAAAATAAAAGCACTAAACAATATTTAAGGTACAAATATTCCTGGTACACGCTGGGTTTTAGGCGCATCACATTTGCACATTGTGGGGGCTGAAAACGCTACTCCCTTCTCCTGAGATCGGATAACTACATCTCGACTGAAGGAACCTTTAAAAAATTTCCAGTCCATGAGAATCCAAACTTCTTTAAACGAGTGACAAGTGGCGAAACTACTATACTGCCCACTGGGGATCCCTAATACACCTATTTCAGATTTTATAAGCAGTCATCAGTTGTTGAACAGATTAACAGATTTTTCCGGACGATTTCTGCAGATATTTAAATATTTTTTAATTGTTTACATTGCCTAATACATCTCTCTCTCTCTCTCTCTCTCTCTCTCTCTCTCTCTCTCTCTCTCTCTCTCTCTCTCTCTCTCTCTCACTGTTTACGTTTCTTTAGTCTTCAATCAACACTATAAAAATTTAATTTAAAAAAAAATGCAAAATCGTTTTACCTGCAGCCGTCTTCCAAATTCCTTTGTGCGTCCTCTATCCAATCAGTTTGTACACTACTACATCAAGCTATCTGTTCCCATCTTTAATAAAAGATAAGCGACATGGATAATGCGGATAATTGCCCTAGTTATGTCTCAGTTTTTGTATTACGACTATCCCTAGAATTGCAAATGTGGCTCCTCCAAGTATATTCGCATTTCTATATTCACTAGGAAGAAATTTCTCTGCAACTTATTTATTCACTCTGTTGCCAGGCGTCATTTTAGTCAACACAGGTTTGGCCGCCCTACGGAAGAAGAGGACACTCTTTAATGTCACTTATCGATTACCATATCGGTTCTCGGTGTACTACCACATTCCTTTCTTTAACAATTTCTACCGGCAGAATAGGTCACAGGCTCTCGAAATTTTCTCACTGTCAACTTTCGGGATTCTCCTATAAAAGAAAACTATAAAATTCTCTTATAATTTATAAATATTATAATTATTCTCCTATAAAATAAAGTTCTGTCTCCACCTTTAACCACATAAAGAAAACATTCGTAAACAGAGCACGACTCTCTTTGTAATTTTTAATTCCATCCATAACGGCCATTTCAATATGAACTCAGATTCGTAGACAGCTGTCCTCGGCTAGTTACCACTAATTTCCATTCAAACTTCACTGCATTCATTGCATTCAAATATCTCTTTCCATAAATGTGAAGCATAATTAGCTTGCTGCCAAAGAAAGAAAGAAAACTAACGATCTCGTTAGTCTACTTTGAGATCCTGAAGGCCATTATTCAAATTACATGCAAAAACAACCAAAGATTAATGGGTTGATTGCAGCTGCATAAAACCATTAGGTCGCATGCGCTGGTTCATATAATTACTGATTCTGTTAATATTTCCACAAAAGGAAATGCTAACTAAATCTCCTATCTGCACTATTACCCTCACCATATGAGGATGTTCCGGTATAATTCTATATCTCTCCCCATTGTTTTATTTTATTTTTTTTCCTTTAAAGTATAGCTTCGAAGAGATCCTCCCTTGCTGTGAAGTTAATAAGTGTCTCAAAAGGCTGTTTAAATATTTATTTATTTATATTTTAACTCAGTGGGTGAGACAATTCAGGCAGGGGGCAGTAGTATATCGTGTCTGTAAGCCCAGTATTGTAAGGCTGGTTTGTCTGTTTCCTACTAAAACAAAAAAAAAAATAAGTAAAAAAAGAAAATTGTAATCCCCCCAAGAAAAACTCAAAACTTTTGCCTGGCACTAGCTGATTTTGCTCTTTTTGAATAGTACTCAATTAGTTCCTCCATCGTCAACGGAATCTGAACGCTGAACTATCCCATAGGGTGGTAAGATAAATGATTTAATAGGTTTATAACATATTAAATAATTTTGGAGTAATTCCCCCGATTGATGATTTTACCTCCTCCAGGAATTTTTTTGATCTTCAAGATTACAATAATGAGAAAAGAGAGTCACCAGCAATCTACCAAAAAGGATTTAGTAATTATTTTGAACAAACTTTCATCGAAGCTGTTCCCTCATCATTCGACAAGACAGCAATTACAATCATTTCAGACATGAACTAGAAGTATGCACGAAATGTAGTTTTATTTTCTTATTTACGTTTAAGTAGTCACAGGTTTAGGAAATTGAGGTGATGTTTCAATCATGCATCTTCAAACATCATCATTTCTCATTAGCAAAGTTATCATTTCTCATTATCAAAGTTATCATTTCTCATTATCAAAGTTATCATTTCTCATTAGCAAAGTTATTATTATTAGCTCAGGCTTTTGCTGCACCACTCAAATAAATAATTAAATAAAAAAAAAAAAAAAACACACAATGTGTTTTTCCTTACTCGCGTAGAAGACTATCAAGCTAACCTTTGGATTTTTCCAAGCTGTCAGCTCAATTACCCAAGGAGGTAGCTTCCAGTAATTAACTGGCTGGCTAAAAGAAACCTGCATACAATCTAGTCTAAACTTCTCACTTCCTAATGTGAGTTTTTGGGGCCTAGTTCCAGAATTGTTTATAACAAAGAAAATTTTGCCTTCATCCCTTTACTGTCCTTCTTAGAACCTTTTACACCTCAATCGGGTCCCCTCCAAAGTGTCTAGTTACTATGCTCTGTAGCCCACATATTCGAATTCTTTCATCATGTGGGTGCCTTTTGCAGATCTCACCAAGCGGGATGTCCATCTTTTGGACTCTTTCAAGAAGCTCGATGTCTTTTTTTAAGTGCGGTCTCCAATTGGATACAGTATTCCAAGGCCCTCTCACAATTGTCTTGTACAGTGGAATTATATACACACTGGCCAAAAAAAAAAAAAAAAAAAAAAAAACCCTTTATTCAGTATCGGGCTATCTTTGTTTCGAATAACAAAGCAGGGTAGCATGGATTCTGTGGAATGTTTTAGTGCGTTTTGGTTTAATTGTAATCATTCTTGTAGCAAAATATCGCAAAGCTGCGACAAAGTTGAAGGAAGACGGCTTCGTTGTCTAATCACTCTCTTCAGCATATCCCATGCATTCTCAATAGGATTGAGAACAGATGAATGTGGGAGCCAGGGAAGATGGTGGAAATCCGTGTCATGTTCTCCAAACCATTCTTGCTCGATTCTAGTACGATTCCTTGTTGCATTGTCATCCATAAAGTGTCCATCACTTTCGGAATAAAAGTGTAACATTCCAGGGTTCAGTAGATCTGATACAAAAGTCGGGTACTCTCTGGATGACATTCGTCCTTCAACCAGTATCAACAGACCCAGTCCGTGCAAACTAAACGTTCCCCATACCATGATAGCACCTCCAGATGCTTGGGTTGTCTTAACAAGGCAAGCAGGGTCCATCGTTTCGTGAGGTGCTCGCAGCCTACCATCCTGAGGTGCTCGCAGCCTACCATCTTGAGGTGCTCGCAGCCTACCATCGTGAGGTACTCTCTGCCTACCATCAGTTCAAAAAAGGCGTATCGTGATTCGTCTGCCCAGATGACTTTCTTCCATTGTCCCACCGTCCATTCACGATATTATCGGCACCGTTGCAATGGGATTTTTATGTTTTTTCCTGAAACAATGGCTCCCGAACAGGCAGGCGATTTCCAGTATCCAATTTCATCAATTCCCTGCACATGATACGGATTGAGATAGAGTAGTTCTGGTCTTGGTTGAATTCAGATGCTATTTGCTGCACACTGGATATCCTATTTTCCCTTACAGTCCTCCTTAGACGACGGCTTTCCTTTTGAAGTATTATTTTTCTACCACATTTACACCTTTGAGATGTGGAAGAACCGCTTGTTTTCCGCTGGCTTCTGTAAATGTTCACCCACAATAAAACCTTCTTCAAAGTCTGATAGATTACACATTTTCACAATTCTGGCTTCAAATTACTGCAGTAGAACAGCTTGTACAACCTTTATATTCAACGAGGCACGTCACCAACTGTTTTATTTGAATTTATTCGCATTTCTTTTGTCTGTGACTGTCTTAATATAAAGGTTAGTATTTTTTTGGCCAGTATGTGCAACATCTCCATTTCCAAGCAAATATTCGATGAATCATCGACAGAAGACCATAGGCCCTTCTTGCCGCGGGTACTGTAATCCCAACATTCCTTTCTTCCTCCACTGTTTTTAATTTAACCCCATTAAATGTATAAGTTCACCTGTTGGAGTTAAATTAAAAACTCCCCCTAACAATGAAGGTGTTAAATGATTAGATTTTTACTTTAGGAGAACCTAAAAACGAGAGGTATACAGACTGCGGTGTTGATTCAGGTAGAGATACTTTACTATTCAGCATGCTCTAAGAGGTACTGTAAAATCTGCCCTAAGTGGTCCTCAGTCTACTAATAATAATTAGTACAGAGAGGTGTTTAATCATAATTATTTTTACAAAACTACAACTCAAGGACCATGATTACTAATTTTTTGTTTCTATATACATCGATAATTAATCTTTTTGTTACTAACCTGGGCAATTTCCCGGGGCAATTTCGCAATAACCGCTTATGTTTTTGTCAAGTCATCTTACGTTGCAAGATTGATCAGTACCAGTTCTTTCAAAATACGTCTTAACAAAAGAAGTGGAAGTTACAACCTGATGACAACAGTGATATGTCTTTAAATAGAATCATAAGAAAAGTGACGCGTGCTAACGACAAAGATTGAAATTGTCATCGTGATTTATAGAAACTGCGCAGAACATGTCATTTGAAATTTTCGGATAATTTCTTTCGTCCTTTCAGTGATCAGTTTGATAATTTTTAGATGAAAGATTGATTCACGATGATCTTGACGCGATGTGTAATAAAAATTTATATCATTTGCGTAGTCAAATAAAAATAATTATATTTGGGGGTGAAGTACAGTATAAAGATCAAATAAAAGAAATACTGTAATGATCATTAAGAGATCACAAAAGTGATCACTTAAAACACAAATAAATTAAAACGGTACTTTAAAACCTGGATAAGTATTACAAAATTAACGCTGTATTATTATATCTGTTCAAGTGTTTGTTTATGAGCCAATTTGCAAGTTGTGCAGAGTGAAAAACTCCGACAAACATACGGGGGAAAGCCCCCTATCCCTCTAACTGGGATCGAGTAACTATAACTACTACCCCCCCAACTGAAGAGGCTTTCAAGAATTCCTTTCTCTTATGGGATTTAAACCCAGGCCTCTCCAAATGAGAAATCTGGGTTTAAATCTCATCTATCATACAAGGCAATTAAATCTGGGTTTAACAAGTGGCGAAACCACCATACTGTCATACAGAACAATTAAACCAGTGCCCATACCGCCTGGTACCTGCGAATTATACCGTTCTTTAAATGCAATGATGAAGCGCCATTTCTGAAATACTCTGCACGATTCGACTCTAAATGGCCAGAGTGTTCAAAGTACAGTGTTCTTGTATTGTTTTGTACCATGCTACAAAATAATCGTTTGTGATCCTTACCGATTTCTTTAAAATACACTTTTCCATCATTTGGGTAAATGTTGTGGGCTAGTGCTTTTTTGATAAAACTTGCACATCACCTGCTCCAGTGCTGTAGTCGTAGAATTAGCAGAAAGTATACTCTGTGAATGTTACACATACAGAGAGTATACTGTACTTATTAATCGAATTCCAGAGGGTATACGGCGAACACCCATATATATATATACCCAGAAATATATCTATATCTAATATATATAGAAATATATATATATGTCTAAAAAATCCACAGGATATACGACGTATACTCTCCCCTACAGCCCTGACCTGCTCCCTCTTAAAGAACAAAACCAGATGAAAGATTTATAGACTGGTTTATGCTTCACTTGACTCAGCTTTCTTTCTGCAGAGAATTACCATTTTACCAGACTTTGAGGAAGAAGTTTCACGATGGCAAGACAAGCTGTGATATCGTAATTAAAATTCAGAGCAGACCTTCATTATTTAACTATCAGCAAAATTATTACCTTTTGTGATGTCAACAATCGAAACTGCTGCAGATGTTATAGAAAGAGATTTCATCTAGGCCACTCCCTCGACACTTATCTTCAAGATTAACGTTATCTACTTGTTTCTTGTTTGTTTTAAACATGAAGTAAATCATTTCTCTTCTTCTTCGTCTTCGCCTTTTCCCGCGTTATATGGGGTCGGCAATCTCTAATCACGGTAAAAATTATTTTCGCATTTTTTTTTTTTTTTTTTTAATAGTTTTGTGTAGCAAGTCGTATAGTTTTCGAGAGATGAGTCCATCGTGGGTAACACAATTAGTATAATCACCCGTTCTTCCACCACCGAATGGAAAACTCAGTTCGAATCCGTTAATAATGGGAGGGATTTTTATGGATCTTTTTCACAACGTCTGACTGAGTTAGTCTGCCTCAGGAGAAGGCAGCATGGTTTTACTTTCTGAAACTCGAGTTTTTCGTCCAGCAAACAGCAAATCGACCACTAAGCACACGAAGTTTTTAGCATTAGCAGTAGTAGAGGAATATGATGCAAGAAAGCAAGCTTATACAGCATCAGCCAAAAAAAAAAAAAAAAAAAAAAAATCCATTTCACCATCCATTCGCTCCAAAAGTTTGTCCAGTTCTTCCTTGAATTTATTTAAGCTATCAACTTCCACAACGACCGATGGAACTTTGTTCCAGCAATCAACCACACACAGGCTAAAGGCAAATTTCCGCATATCTGTTCTACAATTGTCTTTCGTCGATTTGAAATTATGCCCCCTCAGGTGCATAATCTGAGCAAGAGGAAGACTCCCATCAGCATTGAGCTTGCTCAAACTATTCAAGGCCTTATTACACCTCAATCAGATCACCTCGCAGGTGCCTAGTCTCCAGACGCTGAAATTTGCAGAACTTAAGCTTTTCTTGGTAAGAGCAATCCTTTGTACCCCTCGCTAATCTCGTTGCCCTTCGCTGTACTCGTTCCAGCAGTTCTACATCCTTCCTAGTAAAACGAGACCTCCAGACCTGTATACAGTACTCAAGATGTGGCCTGGCCATTGCTTTATACAAGGGAATAATCACCTCCTTACATCTGCTAGCAAAATTCATTGACAGGACCCCCATGAGCTGCTCTGGCAGCCTATCTGCACTGCTCAGAAAACTTCATATCTGACTGCACAATTACACCGGTAATTTTCATTCTCCACTACCGTGAGTGTAGTACCGCCCAGTTGGTACGTTACTCTGGGGTTACTGCTACCCATATGCAGTACTTTGCATTTATCAATGTTAAACTTCAGCTGCCCTCTCAGCCCATCTGCCCAACGTTTCGCAGTAGAATACTGTCGTTATCATTAACAACCCTGGAAACCTTCGTGTCGTCTGCAAACTTGGATAAACCTGATGTACCTTCATCAATATCATTGATAAATATAGAAAACAACAATGGGATCTGCCCCGAAATCTGGGGGACTCCACTAATAACATTAGTCTACGAACAGCAGTGGCCATTGATTACCACTCGCTGTCTTCTCCCACTCAACCATCCCTTTATCCATAGCAGCAACTTGCCCATAATACCACACTGCACCGATTTGTACGGCTGTCTTCCACGTGCAACGGTATCAAAATTTACAGACATATTCCATACAACACAATATGGCCGAAGTTGTTCATGCGCCTAAATATAATATTTAATATATTTAGGCCATAATAAAAAAAAAAAAAAAAATCTGGAAAACATTTAATTAAACTGAAAGAAGACAGAAATACTCCTAAAATTATTACAGTAATACTGTATCATAAAGTATGAACTGCACAACTTTCTGTAGAACAATTAATTTTTTAAATATAAGTATTTACAAAGTTAGTCAATAGTTTCCAAAACAGACGAAATGCTACAGACGTTGTTGGCGTTTAGGGAGAGAGAAATATAACAGAAAGTAAACCTTTGAGAAGTTTTCGAAATTCAAACCAAAACAAATTAGATCTGCCAAAACATTCTGAGGGAGAACTGAAGGCAGGTTTTTACATCACCCCCCTTTATGCGATAATTTTTAGCCAAGAGATTAAGGCCACAGTGCGCCAAGTCAAGATAAGGAACACACATCAAAAAAATATATTTGGCAACCATTAAACAGGTTACAACGTCAAAAGAAGGAAATGTGTATCAAAAATATAAAAGGATAAATTCAAATATGCGTGTATAGTTAATGAATGAATTAAATATGTTTATGCTCCGGGACAACCATACGGTCAGAGGAGTTTACAAGATAGAGAGAATACAAGAAACAGAACATTATTTAGTAGCCACTCAGGCTTTAACCACTGTCACTCAAAGCATGTGTACTTATGTACCCTAGCGCTGACCAATCAGTCAGATATATTGTCCCTGTCAGCTAAAATCTGGCTGGGTGTAAATGGTTCACCAGATTAATAAAATCTGTAAAACATAAACGTCGTGAAATGGTAAAAACGGGACTTTCCATAAAAATATGAATAATCGTTAAAACAGTTTCACAGTTCTCACACATAGGTGGGCCATCTTCCCTCAGCAGAAAAGAGTATGCCAAATGAACTGTGACCTACGCGGAGCAGAGCAAGAACAACTTTCTCTCTTCGGACTCTGTGTAGACTGGACTGCCATTGCTTGATTACAGACTTGACCTGTTTGTGACTTATCTATGGCAAGAACCTTGCCACTGGGAGTATAGTTTGTTATGTATTGTTTGCCTGTAGTTCGCATAAGGGACTGACAAACTACAATTATTCAAAGGGATTGCTGATTTTGCAGCGTTATCAGCTAGATCTTTTCCTTTGATTCCAATGTGGCTTGAGATTTAGCAGACGCGAATGTGAAATTCAAGTTCGAAAAGGGAATAAAGCAACTGCTGAATCTAGGACAGGACTGGATGAAGATTATACCTCACTAAAGCCTGTAATACTTTACTTGAGCGTGTACAGAGAAGGGCAACAAGATTGGTGAGGGGAATGAAGGGATCCTCTTACCAAGAGAGGCTTAAGTTCTGCAAATTGCAGTGGCTGGAGACTAGGCACCTGCGCGGTGATCCGATTGAGGTGTATAGGGCCTTGAATGAATTGAGCACGCTGAATTCTGATGGGATCCTTCCACTTGTTCAGATTACGAACCTAAGGGGGCATAAATTCAAATTAAGAAAGGACAGATGTAGAATAGATGTGCAGAAATTTGCCTTAAGCCAGCGGGTGGTTAATTGCTGGAACAAACTTCCATCTGTCGTTGTGGAAGTTGATAGGTTGAATAAATTTAAGGAGGAACTGGACAGACATTTGGAGGGAAAGGGAATGGTGTGTTTTATTTATTTATTTATTATTATTTTTTTTTTTTGGCTGATGCTGCATAAGCTCATACACTTGCTTTCTTGCATCACATGCCACTACTACTAATACACTTGATGAATCGGTGTGTATCATACATCTTTTATCATTGCTAACTTTTATGTGATCCAAGGCTAGTTCTATTGCAAGCAGCTGTGCGGTATATATGCTACTTTCTCGTGGAAGCTGGATGGATGTTATTTTATATGGAAAGACCGTAACTGACTCCACATATGATTCTGATTTAGATCCATCTCTACATACTGGCAGAAAGTCAGAATATTTCGTTCGATGTGCTGCAAAAAGTTTTTGGTAGACAGCTGGTGGTGTGGCAGAGTTCTCCCGGATCTTGAGGAGTCACAAGTTGGAAGGAATTGCCTTGGTGATTGGGCAACGTTGTCTATACTTTTTTTTTTTTTTTTGAAAAATTCTTTTGGTGACACAAAATAATGTTTTCAGTTAGCGTTGTTTTTGCTTAGAAAGCGAAAAATAACTTGCGAGTTTTTTTAAAAAGAAACGCAGCATTATAAAACATCATTCTTTCGTCTTCTTATATTCTAAATAACAACAACAAAAATCCTTTAGGTGGCGCTGTTGTTCCCCTATAAAAATTCGCTTTTGAAAAACAAAACGTGTCAATATATCTATATGCACTTAATACCTGTCAAATTTTTCAAAAAATTGTTGATACGTTTAAGAACATAACTTTAAATTTCATTGTTTAAATTATATAATAAAACTTATTATAAATAACATTTTTGATTTTGTATTCTTAAAACGTTTTATACACATTCACTAACGTTGTTCTGCAGCAAAAAGAGACATCATATGCTACCATTGTATTTTTTAACTATTTCTATTTTTTTAAACGAACAAATGAAGTCGTTACTATTCTATTCGTCTGAATAAAAATGAAAATCAGCAGTTATAGTGAGAATCCATTCAGCTTGGCAATAGGCGCTCACTTAACATTTCAGATAGGAAATGCATTAAAAAATAAAACTACACTAGGTGTCATCTCATTAATGATTAAGTTACCACCTGCCGTTGACTATTTGCAACTGAAATACGCACTGTTCACCTGCCTCTCTCTCTCTCTCTCTCTCCATTTTTCTCTCTTCCTCTTTATAATTGCTTTACGCCTCATATACTCTTTTTAACAGCTAACATCGGATTTTTCACTTCTTCTTTTCTTCTATCTTTACAATAGATATAATTACGTGCAGTACATCTAATAATAGGGTACTTTGAGCCATAGGATTTATCATGTTTTCGATCACATAACTGATGCTAGTCATGTGTCGTTCTCACAAAACAGGTGTTTTGATAGAGGAAATCATTTTCAGTAAACCAATAGAAGTTGAGCGACCATACGCAAGACTAGACTAGTGATAGGAGTAAGGAGTTCAAACGGTTTTTACATCCGTCGCTGTTGGCGAGTAGTCAGTCTTAAGATTTCCTACAGTTTTGCACTTTTGGCATATTTTCTGTTAAGACTGTGAAGTACTCTTTACAACTGAAATTCGAAGTCATGGAAATGATTTAAATATTGATCGTGATCATTAATGTGGGACAACGTAAATTTCTATTACTTGAGATTTTTCAAGTGAAAACTTCCTGATGAAGCTAATTTTTAAATTTTCGGTTTTAAAACAACAGCCAATCCAAACAGAGGTAAGTCACTCTTAAATTTCAAGCTCAGGTAGTCTGAAATAATAATTATTTTACATGATAATCGGGTTCGGAAAAGATAAATGATTAAACCTAATTAATAGGGCATGAAACTCTCATTTAAGGTGTCATTTGATGATTAATACTTTTAATTTTAATATATATTTTTTTATTTTGCGATATCGTGATAAAGTATGAAGCCATTGCAGATAATTTCACATAAGGCTCGAAGCAGTTTCAGTCTTTTACATACATTTTAAATAAACAGCAGTACTACGCACTGCGTACTTTAACTAGAAAAAAAAAAAGAAAAAAAAAGCACTTTAGTGCTTTTTTATTTAAGTGTTAATATAAATAATAATTACAGTATAAAAAATCAACTTTTTATTTTTAATGCATCGTTTACCACTGAAAACATACAAGTAGAAATACGAATACAAAGGAATGCATGATAGTTGAACTATAGGTCCAACGATATGTTTTATGTTTCATAAACGAATAAAATTACTGTCATGATTATTTTATGTTCAAAGGCTGGCGATCACTAATAATTAATTGGCAACTCAGTTTGTTACCAGCTTAGTACAGAAATTCCTCTTTGATCGTCGAAGTTACGTTCCTAGAACACGATGAATAATGTAAAAAGGGGTAGATCGACCTCCTCATTGACCTTCATATGAAATATATTGCACGAAATACATTCCAATGTTACAAAGATAAAAAATATATATAATTATGTACATAAAAAGCACAAGTGTCTTTAAGATCATGTGTACGTCTTGCCCTCTGCCCACATAATGTGCATTCTCGAATTGCCAACTGATTTCCTCCTGAGTATAAACTTCATGTAATAAAGAAATGAAACTTCCTTTTTTTTTTTCTCTTATTTGGGGTAACAGAATTGCAATTTAAATGAGCAGAACCTCACTCCAGCGCATAACATAATAAAATTTATATTAATTTTATTAATAATAAAAGCGTATTAAAACATCTAAAAATATATTTTAGCATTTTTTAAATATTTCAAAGTAACGTTGCAATGAAATTTATAAGAAAGTTTGAGAATTCTCAATAAATAAACAAATAAAACTGATTTAACAGCAATATAACCCGATGTGGGCTACTACGGATGTGAGGAGCACGTGACAGACCAGTGGTGAAGAACAACGGGGACTTCCTGCAGTTTCCACCTATGAGGAAATAACGGTAGTTGGACACTTTAGGGGACTTTTCCTAGATATAAAAGAAAGCAATTAGATCAGTTTCGGTAGGAATGAGTGACTTCGGTTTGGGAATTTTCATCTATCGAAATGAACCATACCACAACCAATAATTTTCTTCTCATAGACACCAGTATTTTATTGCATTTAATATTGGATGACCTCTATGACCTTTCTCTAAGAATCTAGCTTTAATTTCCGCTAAAATATTAAGCTGGGAGGAATTTAATTTCAAGAATTCCTCCTTCAGAATTCTTCCGAAATGCCACTGGAATCCTAATATATTGAATGTTACAGCAAATCTTTTCGTTATGCAAAGCAACTGAAGTGTTTTAAAATTAATAAACTTAGCAGAAGTAATTGCCTAGGTTATTGGATCGTAAACAGGCATATTTTCTAATTTAAAAAAAAAAAAAAAAAAAAACATTCCCTTGGACCTTCGTGTTTCTTCTTCCCGCAATGGAAGTACCTCTTAATTTGGTGACTAGTTATGTAATTAAAAAAGGGCTGCTAATTTTATATGATTACAATTAATTTCTATGAAGATTTCATGAAGGAATTTTATATTAATCTATAGAAATTATATAAAGTTATACGAAAATTTTTATTATTATAAATACAAAGGAGTAAAGAGGGACTTGGCTATTACAACAGAGTTTAAAAAAAAAAAAAATAGGCTCACTAGCATATTTTTTTTCTCTGGAACAGTCACTTTAAATTAAAATGACTATCACAATGTGCCACAAAATGACTTTAGATTAGATATGGTCATTTCATTTAAACATATGATCACTTTAAAGTGACTACACGGGACAGTATAACATCATGGCCCTAAGAAAACTGGTGAAAACACAGAAAACGTTGCATAGAAATTAAAGCTTTTAGAGAAGTTAGACCACGGTGTGTGTCCTGCACCTGTGAGAAATAATCGTGTGAAAACACAAACTGTCAGATATTGTAATCGAGATTAAGTTTATATAACTACAAGCAGTCTATTCTACTATTTTTATGTTCGCAAAACAAACTTTGCTTTCACAAAGAATTGCACCAGTATTGCACTACTTTAAATAAATGACATCTATTTATTTAATAACAACAATCTAAATGAAAATAATACCTGAATTACGAACATACACAATTCCAATCTTCGTAGATTTAAAGCAATGGTCTTCATGCTTCCAGCAGAAAAAAAAAAAGACTTTCGCAACAAGTTTCATTGGTATTGCACTACTTTAAAATAGCAGAACACGGGTGCTCCAACAGTTAACGCAGATCCGTTATTTTCGAGAGAAACCTCACAGGTGCATCGCCAATACAACAGAATTAAGGAGTTTTTGCTGATGTATAGTTTGATGGAAGTGTTTCAACAGATGGCAACAGAGAGTAAATAAAAATAACAACCAGTATTAACCTCAAAGATGCAGTTTATAATTGAGTTTTACAATAGCGCTTAGCACCTTACAGATGTAAGTAGTGCTGAATACCGTTCCAGACTCTAAAGGATCACTAGTATTTCAACTTCGACTTCCTAGTTCTGACTATGAATACAATTTATGCAGGCACCACCAAGATTGGTCACGATAAATTACCTTAAGTGTATAGATTAATAAAGTCAAGGTAAATAAAAGCTTGTTATGTATTATTTAACTTTATTTTGGTGTTTTCAATATATATATATATATATATATATATATAGAGAGAGAGAGAGAGAGAGAGAGAATAACTATTTAAATTGTCAATTATGTGGGGTAAAAATGGTACGAAATAACTTTCGATTTAATGGATTCCCCTTCCTCCTATTAGTCTGTAAAATCGGGGATTAACTGTATTAAAAAATCATACCGCTTAAAAATATTTTAATATGCTTAATGTTTAAGTTTTTATCAATACATATATTTAATATGTTTAATGTTTAAATTTTGTTTAGATTTTTTTACATTGATCAAGGTTTTTTTTTTTTTTTTTTTTAGAATCTGTTATTTATTAAAATTGTTTATGGTGTACAGCCATAAACATTATTCATGGTATATAGCCAAAAATAAAAACTCCAGTCTATATACCCTTTGTAGGTATTTCATAATACAGGTAGCCCTCGATTTACGTCGGGGTTATGGTCCTGGGGGGACAGGCGCAAATGGAACCCTTTATATAATGGAGTCAATCGGAAATCACAGTGTTAGGTTCCGAGCACCAAAATTTTTACCTACCACTCTGCATTGATTGTTTTATTTTATTAGCATTCTTCATAGTTGTAGTAATAGTCGATGGAAGCATATTCATAGCCCTAGAAGTGTTCCACTTACTATATTGAGGTAAAATTCTCTTATTATTTTACAAATATTGATATCAACGTAGAACGTATTGAGCATTACAGCTCTGGTTAATACTATATGATTATATAGTGAATATTTGATGCACACAGAAATGATTAGTTAAAAAAATTAATACGTTACTATGTATACAATAATGTGGCAACATATCTTTATGCAGAGAAAATACCCACGATCAATTTATAATAGCTTTCACCCTGCAAGGAAAGGTTATTTTAATTCAAGGATAGTGTGCGCAATACGCTGTCTCTAACAGATAATGTGCATGCAATTTTCAGAGATGGTGCAACGATGTACCTAAAATATGCATGCAAAAAAATTTTCTGACTCAAAAATATATCATCACTGAGAATCTATATACTTTGACAGGGACAGTACTAATCTGAATATCACACCGAGCGAGATGCTTCATTTTAGTGGTGCTAATGCCGAGAGGCGTTCTTAAATGACCCCTAATTGGCATTCAGTATTATCGTTCCAGGAGATGGCCTGTTCCCTTGCCATCTCATGTATGGCAAGAGACCATGTATTCAGTTAGTCCTTCTAAATGTGTTTGCTTAGGGATTATACACATCAGTATATATATCCCATTAGTATCTTAGCCAGTGTCTGTGTGTGTGGGCACGCGAGCATAGAGTTATCAAGCTTTAAAAAAATTAATAATAATAATATCATTAAAATTTAATAATATTATTAAAGTTTATGATTTACATTTTCAAAGCCTATCTCAGATCCAACTTTCTTGACATAAAGTACAAGTGCATTATTCAAGCTAAAAAAAAAAATATATATATATATATATATTCACCTTACGATGAATAACCGCCATTAAATCGCACCATAAGCTATTTACTCATACTTGTTCATCCATGAAAAAATATTCAAATTTGACAGGAAAGACCATCTGCAGTCTTCAGAACAGCTCCAACACGTGCATATATACAAATTAACTCAGGCAATAAATTTTCATCCTAATTAAGCCAGAATTTAGAAATTAGAAAGCAGTTAATACTTAATACGACATAACTTCTGTATACACATCCGGATATGTCTGCTTTATATTTTTTGTGCATGCGCTCAATTAGAATTTTGTTGCCGTGGCAACTTGGATTCCAAAGTGTGTCACGTGCACGACGCTCCAAAATTAGACACAACGACCATAAATTAGCAGAACAAAATACTATTAATTTGAAACTTCAAAACGTGACGTTATTTAGTGTGCTTAGAGAAATTTTATAAATAAAACTTTTAGAATAATAATATGATTTCCAAGCAACTTGTATAGTTTATTTAATTATATGCAAATAGTGTTTCCTATAGAGATGGCTCTTGGAGGAACAGAATCGGCGAGAATATCACAAAATATTAAAGATCGTGATTTAAAATAATGTTTTTGTGTAGTGCAGCCAGTACGTAAGAAGCCAATCAAAGAGAAGCCACAAAGTGAGTGAACTTATTTAAAACTATTACTTGTACTGTACTTCTGTATTTTGTTAGTAAATGAAATCAAATAACTGTTATTAATAAGAAATAAAAATGTTATCGTTTCGTTTATTCGCGTCATTCAAATTGTTTCCCACTTCCTTCTTTAGGTTTTTATTTCCTGGTTTTGTTGAATTTCTTCAATCGTATAGTAAAAATTATATAATTTATAAAGAAAACAAAATCCATTGCATTTTGCGGCGAAGGTAACATATTATATGTTACAAAATTCTATTTTAGAATTATTTTTACTTACAAAACTATCTAATAATAGGTGGCGCTGATAAGATCCTAAAATGGAAATTAGAAATCATTACAAGTAAACAGTTACCACAAAAGAAGTTCTGGTAGAATTTTTAAAACTATTAAATAACATTTAAGAGGTTAATTTTTTTCCTTACAAAGTAATCTAAAAATGTGCATTTTAGGTAAAAAAAAATTTCGGGATTGCTTTTACTAATTCCTTCCCCCCCCCCCTCCTCCCATTCGTCTTCGGATCGGTGATTTTGAGAAAGAGGTGACTACTCTTCTGAGTTAGCCCTTGTGATTAAGTCTCAATATTTGTATTATTAAACTCAATTCGATCCGAGGAAGACATGCTTATTCAGCATCAGATAATATAAAATAGTTACTAGTTCAAATTATGCACAAAATTTTTATAAAAATAAAAATATATTCTATCCAAAAATAATTATAGATTCCCCACGACATTAGTTATTTTAACGTATTATATATTTAAGATATATTTGCAACCACTACCTGTCTTTTTACTAGCAACAAGTTCAAATCATACTTTTAATAAAATTATTACGGTAAATTAAAAAAAATAAACAAATTACTTATCAAAACTTTATCATCTCTAGATTTCACACTTCTCAGGTGTCCAGTTGCTCGGTTAAGAACGTCTAAGTAATTAAACTCTTACTGTATGAAAATAAAACTTTATACAGATGGCTTAAAGAAAACTTTATCACATGTATAAAAATGCGTTATCGATGGTATTAATTTAGTATTGGCAACATGATGCAAGGAAGAAAGATATACAGCATCACCAAAAAAATACACTTATTTTGTCTATTCCTGCCATTAATTTGCCCAAATCCTTCTTTATGTTTATTCAAACTACACACTTCCTTAACACTAAGTGGATGTTTATTCCAGCAACCAATTATTCTTTGGCCGAGTGCAAATTTCCGCACATCTATTCTGCAACCATCCTTTTCCAATTTAAATTTACTTCCTGTATTTGTGTCATCTGAGATAAAGACGCCATCAGCATTAGTTAGTTAATACTTTTCGCTTAGTTAATACATTTAAAGCCTTATACTCTTCTAGGTCACCCACCATGCAGATACCTAGCTTCCAAAAATTGCAATTTACAGAAGCAGTCTTTCTTGGTAAGAATATCCTTTTCCACAGAGACGAGCAACAAGATTAGTTGGGGGGGGGGGGAGAGGTTCCCCAACTAATTTTGTTTCTCATCTCTCTGCACCCTTTCCAAAAGGTATATGTCCTTCCTAAATTGAGATTTCTAAATCTGTATACAGTTTTCCAGGTGTGGCCTAACTCATTATCTTATACACTGGGGAAATCAGCTTTTCGTCCCTGATAGCAAAGTCTGTATTTCATTAACAGAACCCAATGGGCTTCCTTTGCAGCCTGTTTGCACTGTCCTTTCAGACTATACAATTAACCTAGGTTATTTTCCTTATCAGTAACCTTACTTTTATCACTGCTGAACTTCAATTGCCGCTTTTCAAGCTACCCACCTAATCTGTCCAGATCAAGAAGTAGATTCCCTGATAATGCTCATTAACCACTATGCCTACCTTTGTATCATCAGCAAATTTAGACTTCAAACTTGAAATACCTTCATAAATGTCATTAATAAATATTAAAAACAGTAAGGCGCCCCAACACCGATCCATGCGGTACCTCTACTCATCACATTAGTCCATGAAAAGAAATGAACATTTATAACATTCCTTATCCTTCTTAATGCCACATTGCTCCAATTTATACAACAGTCGTACATATCGTACAAGTGTTAAAGGCTTTACTGAAAGCTAAATAGGATACCAGAATTCTTCTGCATGCAGTTCCTTTCCTTTGTGTCAACTTCATAGTAGCTAATAAGATTAGTCAGATATGGACTATCTTTAACAAACTGATGCTGTGATTGCCATATGGCTTCACCCCTATCAAGATGGTCTTCCATTACTTCTTTAACTATTAAATTAATTATTTCTATAGCACAAAGGTCAAATTTAAAGGTCTGTAGTTATCCACTTTATCCTTTTAACAAACATCGAGAATGAGAGATACATTTGCACGTCTGCAATATATAAGAATTTCGTATAAGGATTGCTCTTTTGCAACTTATTTTAATGTAATTGAATAGATTCATTCAGTCCCAGCTTTGGTCACTCTTAGCTGCAGCAGTTTCTCTTTTACCTTAATTTCAGTGATTATAAAATTACACCGAGTTGGCTTTGCATTAGCAGCACCTACCCCATACCCCGTGAGGTCACATTTTGCCTGTAATACAGCCTGTACACGTCTTGGCAAGGACTCCATAATGTGTTCCAGGGTGTCCTGTAGTATTACTGCCTATGCGTTGCTCAATGTGTCCAGTAATGCCAGCACATTGTCAGGTGGATGGTCATAGCATTGAATATCCTTTTCCAATAGGTCTCAAAAGTGCTCAATTGGGTTGAGATCGGTTGAGTTGGGCGGCCATGGGAGGACGGAGAATTCATTGTCATGTTCCTGAAACCAGTTAGCAATCTGCCGGGCCTTCTTGCATGATAGGTTGTCTTGTTAGCAGACGCTGGAGTTGTCTGGACGCACTGTCATCATGAAGGAATATACTTGGTCGGCGACGACGGAGAGGTAAGCTTTCCTATTGAGCCGTTGATTAACGGTGATCAAAGTATCCAGGTGAAAACACTTCTCAAATCATAACACCACCGCCTCCAGCTTACCAATCACCAGTAGTGCGTCCAGGTGCTATGGCCCCATGTTGCTTTCTCCAAATGCGGAATACGTCCATCATCATAATAGAGTTGAAAACGGGATTCATCAGACTAGGTGACAGTTTTCCCCGCGTCAGTGGCACAGTGTTGATGCTGATGTGTCCATGCAAGGCACAGTTTCTTGTGTCTCACATTGCACATGGGTACCCGTGACGGCCGTCGACTGCCATAGCCTATACGAACTACTGTCCAGCGCATAGTCCATATCGAGAACGAAACCACATACAAGGCACTAATCATATACGCGCAGGAGACCTTTGCGCTTAGAAGAATAAAGATCGCCGAACAGAGAACAGCACTGGATCCGGTGTCTCAAGCACCGAACCGAACGGGAGTGGGATAGTCCTTCTGGCTGGATGACCGTCTGAATGAACATTTCAAATGTACGGGATTGAATAATACATTGTTCAAATGTACGGGATTGAATACTGCTGGCGCCACTAGGTGCGGGATTGCTGTCTCTCCTGGATTCCTCTTGGAGAGTGGAAATTTAGCTGCTAACCCATAATGGGTAGAATATTGCTAGCACTGAAACTTTGCGGGATTGCTGGCTCTCTTGGACCCGTCCTTGAATAGCGGGATTTGATGCTAACCTATAGTGGGAAGGATATTGCTGTCAGTCGTAAGGGTGCGGGATACAGAGTTCTCTCGGCAGATGGCGATCATGCAGGGGTACCTTCTCCCTGTAACATTAACTCCACAACCCCATCCCGACTTTGCTTTACTCAAGGCAGACTGCCTCCTTACCTATCAGTCTGACCTCTCCTTCCCCACTTTAAAACCCAACTTGTCTATACCTTATAATCATATCTTTCTCTTTCTTTCTTCCTTTTTTTTTTTTTTTTTTTTCCAACGTAGGGACCCACTAGGGACCCTGCTGCCAAGAAGCCAGAGGCATAACAACAGAACAAAACACAATACTTCATAAACCAGACGTTACATTTTTTCTGGCGTTACACTTTTTGACGTTTCTGACGTTACACTTTTTGTACATATGGCGCAGATGTGGGAAACCATTGGTGGCGCCTTCCACAAAATACTATGCCACTATGCCATTAGTCCATGTCGAGTTGGGGGAAACTCCTGGTGTCGCTTGACCTGTAATTATGACCCGTCTTCGGTTAAACAATGTGTTAATTCACATTACGATATCTTACGGGATCAAAATACGTTTTTTCAGTTTGCACTGGCCGGAAAAAACTTATGTATAGTCGAATTTACGTAAGTCGAGTATTACGTAAGTCAGGGAGTGTCTGTACGTTTTTGAAGGTATATAGGATATAACTGACGCTGAGTGTAAACATATTATCAATAACTCTTTGAATTCATTCTGTCCTGAGTTTTGTATGTAAATTTAAGTCATACTGAGTGTGAAGCCCATGTTCAAATGTACATATCAGACCTGGTATTATGTTTTGCGTAGAAACAGATAGTTTATTTAAGTACAGTATAGTGAGTAGACGGGTCATAATTAGAATCCATGAGTTCATTGCTTCTTGAGGTGCTTTCAGTTTTCTTTAGAGTTGTCTAATATATAGGTTAAAAGTAGGTTATCCAATGAAGAGGCAGAAATATTATTCAGACTCGCATTTAAATAGATTTGTTCGGCTCTTCTTAATAAGCTAATCGCTTTCAGAAAGTATATCAATCTGAGCATAAGTAGATACGGACGCAAGAGTACAGCAGCTATTATTTATAGAGTGGAAAAATCTATCAAAGCAATCAGTCATAACAGTTTTATCAATATTTGAACACTACTGTTACTACAAAATTGCAGTAAACGCTCTGATGAGAACTGTGACATCTGAGAGGAAAGATCCTTCACAAGATCAGCCAGTAACATCTTGATTCAAGAATTTCATTATTTCAGTTTCTAAAAGAATTATGATCAATTTTGGTTCCAAGAAAGCTCCAGGTGCTGATGGCATTTTTCCAGTTGTTGTCAAACCTGTGCCCCTGTGTTTTGCTCTTCTTCGTTGTCGCCTTTTTACATTTTCTTATTGGAGTAGTGTTTTTCCTTCTGCTTGGAAGTTTTTGATTGGACTGGGGTTCGGGCCCGTGATCCGCCGAGTGCGGAGGATGCGGAGGGGTCGGGGGGTGACCACCGCGTATCCCCAGAGCAATGTGGCCTTGGTTGCTAATGCTCCTAAAAAAAAAAAAACAAAAAAAAAAACCAACCAACCAACTACAAATGTTACTTTTTTTTAAGATGATGTAGTTTTTTGTCCACCACTGTATTTCTTTACATTTGCCACAGCTGATATTCAATATATAGTTTTTCTCATGGGGGTATCAATGTGAAGAAGGGTAAATAATAATAGATAGTAATAATAATAAGTAATAGTTATAACATAACTTGACATTTTATCTGGGAAAGGAATTCTTGTTCATTAAGGAGGAAGTCAGAAATTTTCCCCTGAAAATCTCTCACCCTCAGAATTCAATACTAGCCATAATTGAAATTACGTTGGATGTGGGGAAGCATGTTCATTGCTAAGAATTATGCTTTCTGAGCAAACAACTGATTCGACATTGGACTGGGATGTTTGAATTTCCACCTAGACAATTAAGACCATGCGTTGTCGGAATAGCGTGTCTGTGTTGTTTTTTGTGGGATGAAAAAGTTTCTGGTAGATGATCCATATAACACACCCCAGAGATTGCCAAACTCAGCCATGCCGTTGGGGTTAAAAAGTCTTTCCTAATTATAAATAAAAGGTATTTTTCAATTTCAGTTAATGACTGCTGCTGCTGCTGAAACAAAGCCTTTTCCACTTTCGAACTGGAGCTGGTTGGAAACTATTAAATTTAATTTACTTCAATAGCATAAGATCACATCACCCTTTTAGCACCCTTGTGGGTAGCACAGTAGGTAGAATCGCCGTCCTCCCCACACCAGGTGGAAAAGACCCAAGTTCGAGTCCTGTCAATGATGGAAGGAATATTTATGGGCCTTTTTCACAAAACAGCTGAGTTAGTCAGTCTCGGGCACAAGTAGCATGGTTTTTCTCCAGGAAACTCAGGCTTTTCATCCAGCAAAACAGAAAATCGACCACAGAACATACAATTTACAGACAATGTAGATAGAGCAATATGGCCTTAGTTGCTGATACTCCTAAAACCCTACTAATACCCTTTTAGTGCTTGGTAAGGCCTAAAATTTAAGAAAGAGTGAATTTACATAAGCCTCTATTATTACACTGAGGGTATACTTTATTCAAAATAAGAGATATTAATTCAAAATACAGATCTATATTATTTGCTTAATGGTTGATAGTTGGAACAAACCTCCATCTGTTGTAGTGGAGGTCAGCAGATTAAATAACTTCAAGGCGGAACTGGACTGGCATTTGGAGTGAATGGGTGGATGAAATGGGAAGGGGTTTTTTTTTTTTTGATTGATGCTGTATAAGCTTGTTTTCTTGCATCATATGCCCTACTAATGCTTCATAAATTCCCAATTATTTATTAATGTACTATGTAAAGTACTACACATGGGAAACAGCAACCCCAGAGCAACGTATCAACTCTGTGGTACTACACTGACAGTGGTAGAGAATGAAAGGGACTTGGGGGTGGTTGTGCAGGCAGATATGAAGTTCTCTGAGCAGTGCAGACGGGCTGCAAGAGTAGCTCATGGAGTATTGTCAATGATATACAGGAATTTTTCCAGCAGGGATAAGGAGGTGATTATTCCCTTGTATAAGGCAATGGTCAGACCACACCTAGAGTACTGTATACAGGTCTGGAGGCCTCATTTCAAGAAGGATGTAGAGCTGCTGGAACGAGTACAGAGAAGGGCAACAAGATTAGTGAATGGAACAAAGGGGTGCTCTTACGAAGAAAGGCTTAAGTTTTGCAAATTACAGTGTCTGGAGACTAGGCACCAGCGAGATGATCTGATAGAGGTGTATAAAGCCTTGAATGGTTTAAGCATGCTCAATGTTGATGGGATTCTTCCTCTAGCTCAGAAAAATCACCTGAGAGGGCATAAATTCAAATTGAGGAAAGATAGATGTAGGATAGACGTGAGGAAATTTGCCTTTAGCCAGCGGGTGGTTGGTTGGTGGAACAGACTTCCATCCCTTGTGGTGGAGGTTGATAGCCTAAATAAGTTTAAGGCTCAGCTGGACAGGTATTTGGAACGAACAGAGGGGTGAGGTGGAAGTGGGTTTTTTTTTTTTTTTTTTTGGCTGATGCTGCATAAGCTTGCTTTCTTGCATCAAATGCCTCTACTAATGCTAATGCTAATGCTAATCCCTAAATCCCTAAGCCAATCCCTAAAAAGGGTGGCAAATCTCTCTCATTATGTTACTTATCTTCAATAACAAATTCGATGGAAAAGTTCTGTGAAACTGAAACTGATTGCTCTTAGGCTTTTGATAGTGTATGGCATGAATGTCTTCTAAACAAACTCCCGTCTTATGGATTGCCGACTATTTTTTGCAATTGGATATCTAATTTTCTCTCTTACCGCTCACTGCGATTAATGGTAGACGGCTATCCGTCTTTCATCTCCTCCACTAATGCTGGTGTTCCCCAAGGTGACTTTCTTCCTCTGACTAGAAATCCTATCTATAAATTTGCTGATGCTATCCCACTGCGCCCTCCGCCCACCTTCCAATTTAAAAAACTTTCTCCTATACAAACAGCTTCAACTTATCGAATATTCTCCACCAAGTCTTTAACTGCCGATCTCCAAGTAATTTTCAGCGAGATTAAGAAGATTTAATTATCTTTATTCGCTCTAAAACTCACTCCAGTCTTATTTCTCGCAAAAAAGAGCTCGTATGCTCACTTTCGATTACACTCAGATTTCTAGACAAGATCATCTCTATTATGGATTACCGTGACTTTTAATCTCTTGGTTGGCACTTCACAAATATTTCTTCCTCTGCAACTATACCGGAATTACCTAATTCTTTTTTATATTTTTTATTATATCGTTTTTGTGATTCCATTTTTATTGTTCGTTCTAGCTTATTTTAATTAACAGTTCAAAGTGTGGAATATATATGTATGCCAAAGTAATTATGAAATTAAAATGTCACTGTTTGTCCTCGCAAATTCCAACTGTGTCAATAGCAGAGATAAGCCTAAATGTATTCAAATTGTTTTCACGCATGCAAAAGTGATATTCGAACTCTAGGCACGTGCCATAAAAGTAAGCGAGAAAGCTTCGGCCGCCATTAGTCATATTTTATGAGTAATAAAACATTTAATGGGAACTAATTTATGATTTATGTGTTTAGACTCTCACAATTCATTGCAAATCCGTTTAGTTTAGGTTAAGCCTAACGTTCTATTAGTTTTACCGCGTCCTTGAAATTATTTAAACACCTCTTAAATCAGTTAGAGTGATCAAAGTTTGTTAAAGTAAGCCAAAATTATAATTACAGTATTTACTTATTTATTTTAATCAATTAGTATTTGAAAAAATAATAATCATTGTAGTTTATTATGAAATTTAAATAGACTTGTCTTATTTTCAATAAAAAAATAAATACCTTTTGATATAAATCAAAGGTATTTATTTTTTTTATTTACCTCAGCTAAATCGAAATATCAAATAATGTTTTATCATATTATTTATATTAAATGTTTATTTTTTATTATGCCAGAGTTTATTACAAGTAGAGCATATAAACTTCTGTGTTAAAATACATATTATTATTATTATTATTAGCCATATGGTGCAAGGAAGCCTAAAGCTTATGCAGCACCAGCTAAAAAAAAAAAAAATCTGAATTACCCTGAGAGAGAGAGAGAGAGAGAGAGAGAGAGAGAGAGAGAGAGAGAGAGAGTCAAAAGTAGAAGGGAATCACCAAGAAAGAGAAGAATGATGATATCCAGCTCATATATATATATATATATATATATATATATATATATAATGCCCAAGATAAGGCCTTGATGCTGTTTAACTTTTTAATTTTTAAGATTACCATAACTTACAACTCTTAAATCTAAAGTCGAAATTTCTTGAACGATGGTAGTAAAAATATCATTCAACGTCTGATTGTGTTCAATGATGTCAGTAGTTTTATGCTAGTCAACATAGGTCATTACTATAATTTGATCTAGATGGTGAGAGTCCGTTACAGGAAATCCTTAACATTTCCTTCGAAGAGAGGCAAGGCATACATTCAAAATACGTGATAGTAATAGAGAGCTTTAAAATAAATAAAGCTTCTGTTTATACTCCAGGACGACCACACGGTCAGAAGAATTCACAAGATAGGGAGAATACAAGAAACAGCACCATATTTAGCAGTCACGCGCGCTTGAACTCCGGTCACTCAAAGGCACGTGTACCTATGCACCCTCGCGCCTGACCAATCGGCTACGGCGCCCTGGGTGATCTGCATACTCATATGTAAGCATATGAATATTTCTTCGAGGAAAACTAGTGGGGATATTATTAAAATTTTAATTTAAAATCGAATACTTTTTCAAATTTTATATTAAAACTGAAAGAAATTGATTTTTTTTCAATTTTTTTAAGAACAATGATGAAAGGTATATATAGGTATATATGATGAAAAGAAATAGGTATATATAGGTATGAAATTATTCAATTGGTGTATACCAATTGAATAATTTCATACGTGTAACAATTTAAGAGATTATTGGAAGTTGTTTTGAATTGCGTGACTTTAGATAAAAGGAAAGTGGTTACTTGCTTATTCTCCAAACTAACTTTTAAAGAAGGTTTTAAAATGATTTTTTCTCGCATTTAAAATGCGACAATAAGTTAGCATTTCAATTGCTCTAATTTCTTGAAACATCGAACACCAGTCATTTACTACTGAACTACGTTCTGGATCACCGTGATGTCTGCGGTTCAATGTACTAGAAACAAAGCAAAGCAAATACAGTACGTACGACACAGTCGTTAAATTGCTCATCTGTGACTAATAGAGGAGAGTGTCTCCTTTGGTAAGGCATCCGTGAATCTGCGTCCTTCAACCTGAAAAATGTCAGGGTTTCCGTTTCGAAACATGGAAGTGAGAAAGTCGACACACGCACGTGTATTAGGAAAAATCGTTATCTTAAATGGAAGATAGTAAAACATCATCAGATACGTGCAATGGTAATTTGTTATGATTATCACGATCTATTATAGCGCTATTAAGCAATACTGAACACGATTTGTGCTGTCGAATTTAAGTAGATGTTTTTTATTTTTTCCTTCTTTTCTTTTCTTTTTTTTTTTTTTTTTTTTTATAGATTAATGCCAAAGATATGTACGGTGTTTATAAACACTACTTTATTTCATTTATGAATACTACACTCACTGGCCAAAAAATTCGAAAACCTTTATTCAGTACCTAGTATGGCTACCTTTTTATCGAATTACAGCCCGTACATGTCGTGACATGGATTCTGCTGGGTGTCTGAGGGATTTCAGTTCCAGATTTGACCATTCTTCCATCAGAATATTTGTCAGCTTCTATACCGACTTCTATAACTCCGAACTGTCCTTTCTGACGTACCCTAGACGTTCTCAATTGGTTCAGACCTGGAGAATTAGTGGTCACGGTAGATGTCGGGAACCTTCAGAATGTTTCTCGAACCATTCAGATATAATATTTTCACAGTGGATAGTTGCGTTGGCGTCTTGAAAGAATCCATCGCAATCCTTGTAAAAATGAAGCATTGCAGGATGAAGTTGATCAGATAATATGGCAGAAAGATATTCATCGGAGGTAACACGACCTCTAACAATATCAGCGGACCGAGTCCTTATCAACAGAACATACCTCATACCGTGATATCACTTCCATCCGCACCAGACAGTCTGGATGTTTGCCTTCATGAGTTTACGCCACACTTTCACCCTACCACTGGTGCAAAAAAAAGTGTAAATCGAAACTCATCAGACCACGCGATTTTTTCCACTGTTCTAGTCTTAGCGTTGGCGGCATCACTCCCATTGAATCTTTAGTTTTTACAGAAACAAGTGGCTTTCCTATAGACATGACTACCAAATCCCAGATTCCTCAACTCCCGCCATATAATGCGGTTGGAAATGGATCTTTTTTTGCCTAAATAAAATTTTTCAGTCATTTGCTGCGCATTGGACCTTCTATTCTGGCGCACAATTCACTTTAACTTCATGAGGTCTGGATACTGGAGTACCAACTTTCTGCCGCATTTCTTCTTATTAGAGCTGCATTCTCCCTTCGTTTTCCACTCATTGTATACTTTTGAGATGGTTATTTTCGGCACGCCAGTGAGTGTGTTCTCAATTGTGGCTCCTGATAAACCTACTCCAACAAAAATGCCTTTCTGAAAACTAGAAAGATTACCTGTTTTAACCGTGATTGGATTGATTTAGAAGTCCCAGAAAGCGTACATCATTTCTGATACCATATTACCTAATGATCAGACCACATGACAAGATACATTTGCATACTGTACGTTTAATTATATATTGACACCAAATTGCAAATGTTTTCTAATGTTTTTGCCAGTAAGTGTAATAACATGCCTAGTTCAAAAAAACTATATATCCAAAGTCTATGATAGGACAGTTTCTCACCCATGAACTCTATTTTTAGAAAAAAAAAACAAACAAACAAAAAGCATTGCTGATTTGAAAATTAAATTTAATTCCATGCATTTATGAGTAAAAGCACCGATATGGAAGTTCACAAATGCCTTAACTTAAATTTTTATCTCAAATTTACAAGTGAAACCAATGGATGACCACTCTATCCTCCTCTTAAATAAATAGAAAAATGCTCTCCTTTCGGAGAATTATATTATTTAAAATTAGTGAAATAGTGAAGTGACACGTTGTGAGATCAGCATTTAATAAGAGAAATTAAAATTAGCTATAGCCAAATTTTAAATTGTGCCCTAGAAAGGTGACTCACAAGACCTTCAAAGAAGTCTCGTGAGTCACTCTCTTAAGCTCTTTATTACGAATGCCCTTTTTCCTGGTTAATATTCTGCTCATCAATTACGCAATCTCTACAAAGATCAATGCCAGTTGAATTTAACCTGCTGTGTTTATGCAATGGTTGTAATATTCATAGTAGGACAAACTTTATCTTCACATCGAGTTACTATGGTAGCGCACTACTTTCAGTAAGATTTAAGTAGCGCATTTGTCCCATTAACCTTTTGGTGATGTCATTCATCCCTATCATTTTGCTCTTATCTTGTATTTTAAATAAATCGTAGCTTAACCTTTTGGATATTTCATTCACTTGAAGGTAGTGCAATACTAGAACAACTCGTTGTGAAGGACGTATAAATCCTGCTGGCCGGACATAAAAGAGGGATCGATAGTCCTCCTAGGTGCATGTAAGTTAATAATTATTTTATTTTATAATTTAATTCATGATGCTCGTTGTATTTCATAATTAATTAAAATTATTATATAATAGGGCTATAATTTGAAATGTCTAATTATAAATTAAATTCACAATTTAATTTTGTCCCCAGAAATACAAAATTGCATGTTTTTGTTTTCCACATTCTCTGAGTGGAGGTTATTTTGTACGCAGATTTGAATGGGAAAATTGGTAACCCTACCAAATTTTCACTAATACTGAAGAAACAGTTATCGAGGTATGTGTTTTGTTCCTTTAGATTAAATTACAGTTTTCGTTTTGGGAAGATAAAGAAAAACAGCTGCTTATTATAAACAAGCAGATGTCACAATGCGATTTCGTTACGAAAATACGTTATCCGATATCACTTCATTAAAACAACAGGGAATATATTTGCGTGAGACTGTTCTGTCTGAGAATCTACAGGCCATTCAAGGTGGAACTGATTTCGCCTTGAATGGGTTCAGTGACACACGATCGATGAGAAACACAGAATATACTAGCATGTGTAGAAATCGGGATACCACTTAGACGAGTTCACTGGAGTTTTCTTCCAAATGTCAGAAACCCAGATTTTCTATGGCATGCATCCTTTCTTTAAAAAGCTGACCCCAAATCTCAAGCCAGACAGAGATTATTATAAAAGTTATATTGACAAAACCATGACCACAGTATCGCTCTCTGACAATAGAACAAAAGAACCACAGTGAATGCTAAAAAAAAGTCAAGGAAATTTATTATAAAAACAAACAGTGAAGCTGGATCACTGAAAAATATTAAGTTTTAAATAACGATTTTAGATTAGCACCAACTTATCTAGTAGGCTCTGTTTCCAGCCTTAGTTTATTAATCTTTCCCATGGTAATAAATAAATTTTCTGTTTATACTCTGGGACGACCACAGAGTCAGAAAAGTTCACACGATACATAGAATACGAGAAACAGCACCGTATTTAGCAGTCACGTGCTTTGAATGACCGGGGTTCAAGCCCGTGACTGCTAAATAGGATGCTGTTATCGTATTCTATGTATCTTGTGAACTCCTCCGACCTGGTCGTGGAATAGATGAAGAAACTAAAGCTGGAAACAGCCTATGCGACAAGATTCTTGCTAATAGATTAGAATCCATGCTTTATCTCTTTAATTTTTATGTATTCAGTAAACTATACCGTTGTAAATTACTATTTGGACAAAATCCTCTATATGCTAGTTATAGTAACAAGGGTCGCATATTTTAAGTGTCTTTTATTTCATAATAGTTTAAATAATATTAGTAGATTTATCAAAAATAAAGCCTTTCAGTTATCCTCATAGCATTCCTACTTTTCAACGACACACCAAAAAGCAGCACGGAAGAAATGGCCACTCACTTTAAGCCTATTTATTACTATTTTTTATTATTTTATTAAATATATCTAATGAACTTTGGAATTATCATGATCGTAAAACTAGTTTCGTAATATAAGTTAAAGCTGCGAAAGCTACTTACTGTTTTTTTTTTTTTATTTCTTAATTTGTACTCACCTTTCTTGCAGCTGAGTAAGATGTGTAAGGCTGTTAAAAAGCAAGGCTCAGTATTTATCCCTTTAATTAATTTTCATTAATTAAAATCACCAAAATAGAAAAACGTCAAGTAATTCACGAGTTTGTTTGTCGCGTGCCTTGCGCCTAAGTGACACTGCAGTTTGTTTGCCTTAGGACGGCGTTTGTCACTCCTACGATGCTTTCCCCGCCTCTAGGATAACTGCGCCTCACTACGATTGGCTTTGACTCGAACAGTTTGAACTTTGATTGGATAGAGCGAATAGGAGACGCAACTAAGTCTGTACTCCTTATCAGACACGATTGGGTGTTCTGTTGATTAAAGAAATAAACTTTTAATTACAGAAATTTTACCTCAAGATAGTAAAAACCCCACTGCTAAAAATAACACAAGTATGTGATATACCGATTAGTATTTTTAAATACAGCGTTTTTGCATTTATTTCATATTTTAATTTTGAAAACTTTAACCATTTATAGCTTTTTATTCAAAAATAGACGTGTTAATACTAAAAGCACAGAATGGAAAACTGATCAAATAATAAGCAATAATAACTGATAACTAGAAGGAATGCAGGTATTTTTTCTAGAGAATAGGCCATTTTGGATCTAATTTCTGTAAGGGGCAGTAGCCGAGTGGTCAATCGAGGGTGCATAAAATTTAAGCCCGTGACTGCTAAATACGGTGTTGTTTCTTGTATTCTCTCCATCTTATGAAATCGTGTGGTCGTCCCAAAGTATAAACAGAATATTTATTCTGTTTCACAATATATAATATTGTGAACATTTAAGACAGTCAACGGCATTTAAAAATCAAAATAAATAAAATTCTCCTACGATTTTCTCTTATTAATGATTAAAGGTAATGCAGTTGGCCTCCTATCTGTAAACAAATCAAACGTTTTGATATTTGAAAATAGCACACTATATATATTTCAATAAATTCGCACAAAGTTTCTTTTTATCTCTTAACATACACTGTTTATTCAGGAGCGCGGGGTATTCGAGAAAATACAGTATATCTTATATAATTAGGGACGGACGTTACATGGTTGTTTTCCATTAAGATTATTGTTATAATTAATGCCACGTGAAATTAATACTATAGTTTATTAAGCTCTATAAGCTCACCTAAATCCCTATACAATTTAAGGTGATGTTTCGGGCATCTTACCGATACCCATGATCTGATGATGGGTATCGGTAAGACGCCTGAAACGTCACCTTAAATTGTATAGTGATTTAGATGATTAGCTTAATAAACTTAATTAATTAAGTTTATTAAGCTAATCGTTATCTGCAACCAATAGTAGGCTTTTATTATTTATATAGTTTACTATCACTTTAATTTTTAGAATTTTTAATTACATATATGTGGTTTTCTGTTCTTTAAAATTGGGCTGGATTTGTACCTATTTTCTTTAACATTAATTTATTTATTTATTATTTTTTTAGGAGTATTCTGCAGTCCCAAAAAGTTCGTGACTTTTGGATCGCCGTTATTGAAAAAGAGATGATTAAAAAAAACAAAAAAACTCGTGTTTAGAAGAAAGTTCTTTTTAAGTACGCCTCACGAGCTTTAATACTCTGTAGCTAGTCAATGTGCCAGTGATGTTTTTTCTTTAAACTAAAATATATAATGTATTATTTCAGTAAATGTATTTGATTTTTCTTATAACATACCTTTTTTAATCATCCATGTTTTGATGGTCCTTTTCAAAGGAGTCCCCATTTGATGAAATGCACTTACTCCAACGTTTCTGCCATTCTTCGAAAACATGGTGGAAGCCTCCGATGTCTTTACAACTTCTGATGACTGCAAACGTTTTTCTAGCAGCATCTTCATTGACTTTTGAAAATAAAAAATAAATTGTAGGGCGAATAAGGAACACGTTTGACATTAATGCTGGCTAAGTACTCGATGGCAGTATGAGAAATATGAGGTCTCGCATTGTCGTGATGCAACATACACCCACCTGCGTGCAGTTGTGGTCCTTTGCGAAGATTGTGATCCAGCAAAGTGTGCAGAACAGTTCTGTAGTAAGGTCCTGTAACAGTCGTATTACGTGGCACAACATGCTGGTACAAAGCTTTGTTGCTTACTCTCTGGGTCGAAATGATGAAGCCATGTCTCATCCGCCATTATCACCTTGTGCAGAACGTCACCATCTACAGTAACCATCCATTACGCCGATAAGATCGCATTGTGCGCACGAGTCAACTGCGCAGTCGCTGTGTGATTCAGTATTGTTTAATCTTAAATTCCTCAGCTCGACTAGAAATAGCAAGCAGTACGGTTGTTTGTGAAAAATCATGATCACTCTTTATTGAACAGCCACAAGAATTTAAAATAAATAAAAACAGCGCAGCTAGTTTAATAAAAGCAGTGAAATTAGAGTTTACTTTCAGCTGGGACAGGAGTCTCCACTGAAGAGAAAGTAAAACCCATGAAACCTTAGTCGAACTGTTATAAATGAATATTCTTAGAAGAACACAGTGTGTTCTGAGTGACATGCTGATACTGAATAACCAATGGTGTTCTGCTAAGAGGAGTTTTGGCATCTAAAGTAATTTAGAAGTAACTTTTCTGTGAGGAATGAAGATGGAACATGAAAATCCAGCAGGTCCATAAGTTCAGCCACGAAGGTTTAACCAGAGAAGTACCGTACAGAGTAAGTACACTGGGTTTACATTTGAGTAGACTGTAAAAAACGGGCAAAAACCTTCTCTAGATCCGTATAAATAAGATCGATCTGCCCTCCTTAAGCAATGACACTAGAGACGTACTTCCAGAAGACAGTAAGGCTGGTGATTCTGGGAGAAGAAAGTTTTAAAATGCATACTATGATTAATAGTTTGAAAATCACGGGTTAAAATATATTGAGCAGGGAGTTTGAAATACAGATGACTCCATAGATTAGGACGATATCCTTTTCATTGTCCTTATGTAAAGAAATAATATTACCCAATCTGAACAAAATGGATTCAGTCATTGAGATCTAAATTGGTCATTATTTGTTTTATTTTTCAACTACTCTCTTTTTTTTTTTTTGTTTGGTTGTATTTAGTAGACTTCCGCATTGGCATCTTTATGCTGTTTCAGTTTCATTTTTGTTCCCATTTCTCCCAGCTGATTATGCTCTTACTGGATTTATTGAAGACGCAGAAGAGGTCTGCCCATCTTTTTTCTCATTTTTGCGCAATCCATGGGAGAATGAATAAGTACCACCCTGAATATTATGTTAAAATGGACTTGACTTTTATTTTAAATTCATGGAACCGAAAATCAGGTTGTTAAAGCTAATTGAGTAATTTATAGGTTATTAGAGGCATTCGTCAGAATGATTTATCAGAGTATTTTACAAAAGATCTGCCTGAAAGCTTTCAAATCCTGTCTTTCATTTATTAATTTTAACTCATTCTGGAGTTATTAATAATCACATATTTATTTTCAGAACCTGTGTATTTATCATTTTGTTTGCTCTCTGGGTAGCATAGTTGGTATAATCGCCATACTCCCCACACTGGGTGGAAAAGACTTGAGTTCTAATCTCGTCAGTGATGCGAGGAATTTTTTATAGGTCTTATTCACAATGTGGCTGAGTTAGTCGGTCTCGGGCAGGGGTAGTATATTTTTTCTCCAGAAACTCGGCTCTTTCGTCCAGCAAACAGCAAATCGACCACAGATTACACCCAAATTTACAGACATATCCGGCTCAATATGGCCTGAGTTACTGATGCGCCTAAAACCCCTATAAAAATCAACCTTATCATTTTGTCTCCTATTCAAATTTCATAAATCAACATTGCTGTATGCATATTTGGCGAAGTTGTTGTCGTTGCAGAGTTTTAGGTGCATCAACGACTTAGATCATATTGCGTTGTATATATTATGTCTGTAAATTGCATGGGTCTGTGGTCGATTTGCTGTTTGATGGAGGAAAAACCACGATTTCCTTGTCTGAGAATGACTAATTCAGCCACTTTGAGAAAAAGACCCGTGAAAATTCCTCGCGTCATTGACCGGATTCGAACTCATGTCTTTTCCACCATGTAGGGGGGTGACGACGATTATACCAACTGTGCTACCCACGAACTTTATGTGCGAACCAAAATCAATATTGCTTAACATAGAATTCCTTCACCGAGATTCTGCTGTCATATGTCAGATAAATAAAATGATAGCTATGTTCATAATAGGATTCATTTCGTACATTACACATCATTGTAATGCAGCTTAAAGTAATTGCATATTCAAGCTTATAAACATTTCTGCCCAGCCATATTTGCGGTATAAAGATCTTTCCGTTGTATAATTCTCAACTTCAACAAATAAGCTTGTAGAATCAGTTTTTCCAATTTGTTGTATCTTTAAAAGAATCATCAAAGTCAATTAGCAACTATGCATTAGGTCAGTGAACTGAAGGGGCTGGGCACAGCACGGGAAAACCCTTTGAGCAATTTGAGAAATTCATTCTTGACATAACCTAGTACTGTATTTGTAGTGAAAAATGCAGGAAGTATGCATAATTGAACTTCACGCAAGGATTGATCTCTCTCTCTCTCTCTCTCGCTGAAAGACTTGGCTTGAAAGGCTCGCCTTTCAATGGATATTTTAAAGTTGTCACTCCACTGATCATTCAACTTTTGATATAATAAACAATATTAGCAGCATAAAATGTTTAATGCATAATAACTAACTATTACACACCTCATTAAAAGCGGGTTTGTGATCGTTTCGAATATGTCTAGACAACTAATGCCAATGATGCATCAATATATCATATCTGTAAGCTAAGCATATTTGCATGGTCTGTCTGGCTGTGTGGTCGGATTAAAAATCCAGTTTCTCAGTGGAAAATAAATGTATTTTCCACTGAGAATTTATTTTTATTTTATTTATTTATTTACTGGGTTTTATTAATTTATTTTTATTTTATTTATTTATTTACTGGGTTTTATTAATTTATTTTTATTTTATTTATTTATTTTATTTTATTTATTTATTCTTTGATGTAGTCAAGTTTCAACTATGGCTCTAACGGGGACTGTTTTCAACTGACTTGGTGCGAAGAGGACCAAACATGGAAAGAACAATTTTGAAGCAAAACCTACAATAAATAATATTTGATACAGAGGAGAGAATGCGGGTTTGTACCAAGAGCCCCATTATTCCGCCTTCGTGGGTAGTACAATTAGTATAATCACTGCCTTCCCCAGACCGGGTGGAAAAGACCCAAGTTATAATCTTGTTAATGAAGAATTTAATGGGCCTTTTCCACAGCGTACTGAGTTAGTCCGTTTAGGGCGAGAATAGCATGGTTTTTCTCTTTCCCCGGAAATCGGGTTTTTCGTCCAGCAAGCAGAAAATCGACCATGGAACCCACGCATTTTACAGACATTATATACGCTCCGTGGCTGAGTTAGTCGGTCTCAGACGTAGATAGCAAGGCTTTCTCCCCAGAAACTGGGGTTTTTCATCCAGCAAAACAGACAAATCGACCATAGAACACACGCAATTGACAGACATAAGACACACAGCACGGCAAATGAATTTAAATACTTGGGTGGCCTCGGTGGCGTATCCAGATATCATCGTAACGGGGGGGGGAGGGCATGGCGACCATGTCCAGGTGTCATCGTAAGGGGGAGGGGGGCATATCGACCAGTGAGTTTTTTAGAAAGCAGGAGGCGTTCAAAAAAATTTTGGGTTAAGGAGGGGCATATTCCCCTTCTGCCCACCCCTGAATACGCCCCTGTGTGGCCTAATATAATAGTTAGACATTATAAACGGCGCAATATGGCTAAAAGTACTGATACGCCTAAACCCAACAACAGCTAACCAATAAATCCCATAATTCCACAAGTCAGCTATCATTATTATGACGTTTTTGGGAGTATCCTGAATGCAACAGCGAAGGTGGCACTTGTATCGCTGTAGATTGTCAATGGTCTATAAAAAGTGGCATATTCTATCGGTTGTAAAAGACCACAGGCTTCATAATAAAAAGAAAACACTGTCTAAAATCACGTGCATCTTCTACGCTGGATATCATATATCCACACGAACCAACATCACATACCAGAACTGAGGGCAGCAACTATATGCATCTGACTGCATTCCAGTTGAGGCTCTGTCGTCTAGAACCAGATTGGACTTCCAGAGCATACAGCCATTTTGGGCCTATATTTCTCCCCCAATTCCTCTTTTCTATAACTTACTGCTGTGGTCGAAGCCCCTTGCGTCATGTCAGAACCCTAGTTGACGCATCTTCCTTCCCTCCACTGATGTTTCTTGTTTGAGTAGGAGGCATTCCAGAATGTGTTCTGCTGCCACAATGCGTATAATCGTTACTTTTCCACACCATGAATGTAGGAAAAGCCTAGGTTGAAATTCAATTTTAAGACACGTTAAGGCGAACGTATGACTGATGTTTTGTCATAATATTATGACACAGAAATTAGCTCTTAACTATGGAGCCCTCTGCCTGCTTGCTACCCTACGGTTGCAGTGGAACCAATTGATGACGTTACCATCAGCAAATTCTAAATGGGAAGCATTCTGGGAAGTAATCATAGAAGCCACCAGGCTTTTCGTACCAACAAAGAAATACTGTACTGTTCAAGGCTTAGACCTAAATGGTTGTTAGATGAACTATCAAGACATGTGGCAGAGAAAAAAAAAATAGATGGGATGCATATAAATTATCAAGTGATTCAAAGGCCTATGCCAGATATAAATTAGTCTGCAATCAAATCACAAAAGAGGTTAGGCAAGTTATGGCAAGTCTCTGGCAAAGAAAAGCAACAAAGACTTTTATGCTTATGCTTTCATAAGAAGGAAGGGATTGAATCACATTGGGCCACTTGATGTCAATGGGTTAACTGTTGATGACCCTGCTCAAGTTGCTAACAAATTGAATAAGTATTTTGCATCTACATTCACACAAGAGAAATTCTTTATGGGAGGGGATGTCAGAAGTTTATCAAACTTCAATGGGGAGCTAAATGATTTTGTGATAACCGAAAGGAAAGTGGAAGAGAAATCGTTGAAGCACAACACGAAAAAGGCGACTGAAATGGATGGAATCTATCCAATTAATATAAGGAAGGTAGCAAAGGAGGTAAGCATACCCTTAGCCATAATTATGAGAGCATCTTTGGATTCAGGACTGGGAGCATCTATGGACTGGAGATGTGGGAATGTATCCAAAATTTATAAATGGGGATCAAAAGGTGACATGAGTAATTACAGACCCGTTAGCTTAACCTCTGTTCCAGAGAAAATAATGGAGTCACTGGTTAAAGAAGTAATGAAGAACCATCTATACAGGAATGTAATTATACTACAGTCACAGCATGGATTTGTTAAGTGGCCGTCTTGTCTAACCAATCTGATGGATACTACGTTGCAGTGACCAAGGAACTGGATGCAAAACATAATTTTGTTGTCATATACTTGGATTTCAGAAAGTCTTTTGATGCTGTTGCACATAAAATATTGCTGTACAAATTGGAGCAATGTAGCATTAAGGGAAAGTTACCGCTCCTCAATGATATTGATTAAAGTACATCATGTTTAATGTCTAAGTTTGCAGATAATACAAAGTTTGGTAGGGTGGTTAATGAAAGTGATGAGGGTGAGTTACTGCAACAAGATCTAGGAAAATTAGGTTTGTGAACTCAGAAATCGCAGTTGAAGATTAACATTTACAAATGCAATGTACTGCATATGGGTAACAGTAATCCCAGAGTAACTTATTAACTGTACGCTACTACACTCAGGGTAGCAGAAAATGAAAAAGAACTTGGGGTAATTGTGCAGTCAGATATGAAATTCTCTAAATAGTGCTGCCACGCTGCCAGGACAACTCATGTGGTTTTGTCAATGGTACACAGAAACTTTGCTAGCAAGAATAAGGAGATGATTCTCCCTTGGTACAAGGCCATGGTTAGGCTGCATCTTGAGTGCTATATGCAAGTCTGGAGGCCTCACTTCAGGAAAGATGTACATCTGCTCGAACGGGTGCAGAAAAGGGAAACCAGATTGGTGAAGAGAACAAAGCGGTGCTCCTGCCTAGAAAGGCTTCAGTTCTATAGATCTGATTGAGGTTTTTAAGGACTTGATGGATTAAATAAACTAACTATTGACGGCATTCTTCATTTGCTGAGAGTACAGACACATGAGTGTCTGTACTCTCAGCAAATGAACACACATGAGTGGTCACAAATTCAAGTTGAGGAAGCATGGTTGCAGGATAAATGTGTGCAAGTTTGCCTTCAGCCAGAGGGCGGTTGATTTTTGAAACAGGCTTCCATTTGTTGTTGTAGAAGTAGTTGATTTGAATAAAAACCCTATACACATTCTTGAGAGTATGGATGGGTGAAATGTGTTTGTTTTTTTTTTTGTTTTTTTGTGGATGCTATATAAGTTTACTTTCTTGCATCATTTGCCACTACTACTACTATCAGGGTGATATAAATACTACAGTATTTATATCACCCTGAAGTCCTCATAGTCCATGGAAAATAGCCACAATCGCAGTTTGGATATTTTTGCTGGATCGGACTGGGCCGTTAGCTTAGTATTGACGGGTCCTCAATTTTTCCTCATACGTTGACATTTTGGAGAATTTCCTATTATCTACCCTCTGCTGATTCTGTGTGCCTGTTCCTTTCAAAATGTACTATGGACCACAAAACAGACTTGTACGGATCTGGTTTAGGGGAAACTAAGTTTTCCAACTGGTGTGACTGTGCTGTAGTCTCAAATATGGTAACACTACATCAGTACGGCGTATGATCCCCTCCAATGACTAAACAGGCCTGACAGCGGTGAAGCATGCTCGCTATAAATGTGTCTATACGATTCTGTGGCAATAAATAGCATTCTTCCCTCAGCGCAGACATAAGCTCACCAAGTGACCGAGGAGTTGACTGTCGGCGTGCAATGCAATGCCCAAGGGCGTCTCACTCATGTTCCATAGTATTTAAGTCTAGTGTTTTCAGTTTCAAGATATTCCTCCACCACTCGATGTGCAGTGGCGTTGTCGTGCATGAAATAAAACTTGAGCCAACCGCACCCATAAAAAGTGGTACATAGGGTTCGAGGATCTGTTTTCGGTGCTTCTGCGTAGTTACAGTAACGCTATCAAATATATGAAGTGGGGTGCGGCCATTGATCATTATTCCGTCTCATACGAGAACACCGCCTCCATCGTGTGTCCCTTTCGCTGATGTTGAAGGAAGTGTTATCAATAACCATCACAGGTGAATTGTAACTGATAGCTCCTAATACCATGATTCTGGCTGTTGCTGCTCCTAAGGCAGACTGGATTACTTATGTCTCTGGCATCTCTCCAGATGCGCATACAGCCGCCCCGGGATCCCAAACAGGAACATGATTCATCACTAGAGACGACATCACACGTTCTTTTGTCCCAAGTAACTCACTTCCTGCACCAATGCAAACGTGATGACGACTGGGCAGCATCAGCCTCAGAGGAGGCAATGGATCACGAGAGCGACCACTTCTCGCTGTTGTCTGCTAATTTTGCTCTCTGACGTATGCGAAGATTAGGATGACATTATAACATGTGCAATCTGGACTGTGATAGAACTGTTTCTAGCATTAAGCGGCGGATCATCGATTGTGTTGTTCTTCTGATGTCACCAGAGCCCTGTCGACGTTTCCTAATACCTTCCTGTACCCACTGTATTGGAAGGTATACTCTCCACCCGCTCGGGCATCACGACTCACACGAATGACTATTTTTCTTGTTGATCATCCAGCTTCTTGCAGCTCAATGATCCTACCACATCGCGAAGTAAGTCAGCTGCACATAACATTGCCTTAGGCGTATTAAAGACATTGTACACTCTTAAAGGTTCATTTTATCACCATTTTGTTTGTTGCTAACGTCTACAGCGTATTTATAAGGCCTTTAAGTTCCTACGTCAGGGTGGCAACAGACATTATCGGGTGTTCTACTTCATACATCAGCTTGATATGATGACGAATCCTAAGTCAAAATTATACATACAAATTTTCAGGCAAATCCACCCATTCCGTATAGGTGGGTAGTTTCAATTACATAGCGTCGGCTTTAGAAATTTCTCTATGAAGTCGAACCTTCGAAATGCGACAACACTGGGCCTAATTCTTGCTGCATCTTAAATTTCTGGATTCCAGGTGGTGATAATTTTCATTAAAACTCAATTCTTCTACTCAATATCAATTACAATATATATTCCATCGAAAATATGTATTTAATGTCAGCACTTCATTTAAATCCATAACGCATTTAAATCTATAAGGGGTTCCGGTAGAACCCGTTGTTTCTTAGCCAGTAAGCTACCAGGGAGCAGCAATCACTAGGGTAGGGGTTGATTCCCAATCCACAACAAGAGAACGCGAAATGCCACTAATTATGCGTGTTTTAAATCCTCCACCCATCGGAAGTAGTGAAAGTACTACGAGTGTCAGAAATCTCACACCATGGGATCCAACCAATGGTTTGTTTTCCTGATCCTTTCACAAGAGTAAAGAGGCCAAGAAAATAAATGGTGCCCTAAGATAGGGCCAGTGAATAAATAAAACATTTAAAAGCGAAAGAAAGAATTACTAGAGGCCTTTGATGCAATGCTGGATTTAGACACAGAGAGAGAGAGAGAGCGATTTCCAACATTAAATTTCAATCAATCCCACTCAATGAAGCTTAGACATAAGCAGTTACCATTTTTTGTTATTATTATTACTTAAAATATTTGGTATAACCCATATATTTATAGTAAATTGAGAATTTGATGTGATCGTGCTAGTGAAGTTATTATAACCTATCGTGAAAGGCAAACGCTATTTCCTCTGTGAAAATTAATAATTATGTTAACAGAACCAATATTATTATTATTATTATACATGCATGAGTGTAGTTCACTTTATCGGAAACTAGGGCAGGATCATCAACATTCTTATCTAGTGAACCAATGTGATTCTTTCACTTCCTCATTTTGTTTACATAACTAAAGAAGTCTTTAATTCTTTTCGTAATTTGTGTCAGTTTTTCTAACCCACCATGCGCTTTATTCTTATTATTATTTCTCTTATATTATTTCTCCCTGATTGGGGGGATTCCACTCCGTGATGGGTATTGCTACCAAGTACACAGGGTGGTTGTTATGTATGGTGTTACTGTTCGTCGAGGAACTCTCTGACTATTCTACAGGTGTTCACCTGTTGCTGTTAGGCTGCTATGTAGGATCTTTGGCACCATACCGGGGGTTGACACGATGATCGGGATGGTCGTTACTTCTTGCATATGCCACATCTTGACCTCATGTCTCAGTTTCGTGTACTTTCTAATTTTTTTCCTCGTGGGTTTTCTGGACATTGCTAGTGTTGGGCACCGCTATGTCAATCAAGTAGGTAGCCATTTCCATCTTCCACACGGGTTATGTCCGGTCTGTTGTGCGGGATGGTCTAATCCGTTATTATGGCGCCATCCCACTACAGCTTGTGGGTTGGGGTCTCTAGTACTGCCTAGGGTTCGTACTTGTAGTATGGTACACTTTTTTGGTCAACTGGTATTTCCTCGCTAGCGTCTGATGTATTATCCTGGCTACGTGGTTGTGTTTACGAGCGTACTCAGTCTCACCTTGCATCCCCCTGGGATATGATCGTTTCTGAGGCCAGGTGGCATCGTCGACATGTGTCATCTGACATTTCGGTCTCCTTTGCGATGTATTTTCTACAGTTTCTGGTGTTGATTACTTAATCTTGGATGGCCAGCATGAATCCGTCAGTCTCGTGGAAGAGCATCCCACTTGTAAGCCATGCATTGGAAACAATGTTATCAATGTGAACTTGATGGAGGGCATTGCAGTGTCTGCCATGGAGTGTCTTCTTTGCTGATCTTTCTAGCTTCGTTTCTTGTGCCATCTGGGTGGGAGGGGGCTCCTCCCGGCCACATGGCACAAGAAACGTCTATCAGGCCTCTTTCTGAGCTAGTGTTAGTCTATCCAATGCTGACTTCGGGTGGTGTTGGTGGCTCTTGGTTATTATTGTCCATGTCTTTCGCATGATATCCTCTAGCTCTGTGTTAGTCCAATCTGTGACACCAAAGGAGTATGTTAGTACTGGAGCTGTATAGGTGTTTATGGCTTTAAATGTGTTCCCTCCGTTCAATTTTGCTTTCAACAGACTTCTGAGTCTGTGATGATATTTTTCAGTCAGGCACTTCTTGATTTCCTTGTACTCTAACTGCTGAGCCTGCATCATCCCTAGTTATTTGTAGGTCTATTATTATTATTATTATTGCACTTATATTATTTTTCTCTGATTGGGGTTTCCACCTCGTAACGGGTATTGCTATCAAGTACACAGGGTGGTTGTTGTTATGTCTGGTGTTACTGTTGGTCGAGGAACTCTTTAACTATCCTACAGGTTTTCAGGATTGCTACTTTCTGGAGTTCCTTGTAGGTGTTCGCTGTGAGACTTATTGCTGCTACGCTGTTTCTTTGGCACCATACCTGTGTTTAACATGATGATTGGGATGGTCGTTGCTTGTTTTGCATATGCCATATCTCTTTGATCTCCTGTCTTAGGTTCCTGTACTTCCTTATTTTTTTCCCATGGGTTTTCTGCAGATTGCTAGTTTTAGGTACCGCTATGTCAATCAGATAGGTAACCTTTTCCTTCTTGGCCACAAGGGTTATGTCCGGTCTGTTGTGTGGGATTGTCCTATCCGTTATTATGGCGCGGTCCCAGTACAGCTTGTGGGTTGGGATCTTTAGTGCTGTAGTACGGTACACTTTCTTCGATCAACTGGTATTTCCTTGCTAGCCTCTCATGTATTATCCTGGTTACCTGGTCGTGTCTATGAGTGTACTCAGTCAGGGTGACCACCTTGCATCCCGCGGTGATGTGTTGGATCGTTTCTGAGGCCAGGTGGCATCGTCGACATGTGTCCACTAACACCCCGTGCTCCTTGGTGATGTATTTTCTATAGTTCCTGGTGTTAATTACCTAGTCTTGGATGGCGAGCATGAATCCTTGAGTCCCGGGGAAGAGCGTCCCCCTTGTGAGCCATGCATTGGAAGCAATTTTATCTATGTGATCTTGATGGAGATCATTGTTGTGTCTGCCATGGAGTGTCTTCTGTGCCCATCTTTCTAGCTTCGTTTGTGCCTCCTGGTTGGGGGAACTCATCGCTTAGGTTGAGTGGGGTATACCGCTTGTCCGTCTTCCTTATGGCCCGCTGGTGTGCTGCTGTGTGTTTCTGAAAGTAATCCTTCAGGTTAACTATCGCTGTTTTCTGTTGCTCAATGAGGTCTATCAGGCCCCTTCCTCCTTCTTTCCGGGCAATTGTCAGTCTCTCCAAGGCAGATTTCGGGTGGTGTTGGCGGCTCTTGGTCATCATTGTCCTTGTCTTTCTCATGATATCCTCCAATTCGGTGTTAGTCCAATCTATGACCCTGAAGGAGTATGTTTGGACTGAGACTGCATAGGTGTTTATGGCTTTAACTGTTCCTTCCGTTCAGCTTTGCTTTCAGCAGGCTTCTGAGTCTCTGATAGTATTTTTTGGTAAGGCAGGCCTTAATTTCCTTGTGCTGTAACTGCTAAGCCTGCATTATCCCCAAGTATTTGTAGGCCTCTGCCCTCTGCCATGGGTTTGATCTCTTTACCGGTCTGCAGCTGGCAGTTTCGGTTGACCAAAACTTCGGTAGACCAATTTCATCCCGATATTATTGCTGAATTCTTCGGTGATCTGGAGTAGTTGCTGGAGGTGCTTCTCGGTTCCTGCGTAGAGCTTGATGTCATCCATGTACATTAGGTGGCTGAGGGTGTACAGGTTCTTCTTTCCTTCTTTGAGGTTATATTCATACTTGCTACTGTTGAGCATGGTGGATAGTGGGTTAAGTGCGAGACAGAATCACAATGGGCTCAGGGCATCTCCCTGAAAGATTCTTCTCCTGATGGGGATTGGCTTAGTCGTGATATTTTCGACCTTAATCGGAATATCAGCCGTATGGTGAAAGGAAGCCTGAGGCTTATGCTGCACCAGCCAAAAAAAAAAAAAAAAATTGTGTACCCTGAGAGAGAGAGAGAGAGAGAGAGAGAGAGAGAGAGAGAGAATCTCCAAAAAAGAGAAGAATTATGATATTCCAGCTCAGGACCCTGGTTGTGCCGAGCCCATACTCACCAGATGTGGGCCTCTGGGACAATTATTCTAATTACATCTTTAAAAATCATTAACTCAAAAAGTAGCTCAATAATCATTAATCATGATATAGTAATTAAAATTTATAGTTGTATTATACTGAAGTAAATTGGCGTGAGTATGTTAATTGGATAAGTTTATAAATACCAGTAGAGCTAAGTTTTCATTTCAATATAGAGGTTGCCACAGGCATTGTGATGCACAGAAGCCATTAATTAACAGAATTTGATAAAGTAGACAACAAATTGATTGACGTTTGCAGTTGTAAATGTTCGTTTTTATTATTTGTGTACCCAGATAGGAATAAGCAATATCTCAGTAAAATTAAAAATTGCAACTGAAAAGAAATTTAAGCAGCAGACATGAAAATAAAGGTCTGTGAGTATAACTTGTAATTATGAATTTTTGAAAAGTAAAAAGAGCAAATTGTAACCCCCTGGCATTTTGGCCGTGAAGAGAAAGTGCAACAATATTTAACCTTTAAACCAGTTACAATCAAAGGTTGTTGCAATAAAGATTCTCTCTGTCTCTCAAATATTCGGAACAAAATTTGTTTCACAGAAGCCAAAAACAGAATAGAACAGCGAATCGCATTACAGTAGCTCACTAAAAAGTTTAATTATATTTTTGTTTATGAAAAGGAGCAGTTGTTCAATGTTAACCGAAGAACATTGGGATATTGTAATGGATTGTTGGTTAAATTTACTAAGAGGACCCTATTGAATGCTTCGCGCTGATTGGCTAGTAAACGCTGATTCTGTTGAGCGTTGAGTTCCAACACCTGGCACTTTGCAGCCATGGGGAGGGGGACACCCGATTCCCTGTCCCCTAACTCCCGTCCCAAGGCACATGGAGGCAGTCAGGTTCAAGCACCAAGGAAAGACTCTTATTGGGCTTACCTGATAATGGAATCAAATGCTAATGGAATCAAATAAAAAAAATCTAATTATTATGTTATGGTCACCCGTAATTTCTTTCATATACCCGTTTATACAGGGTGTCTCAAAACTACACGGCATAACTTCAGGAAGGAGTTCCTCATATATAGACAATAAAAATATTTTATATCAACATAGTTCCGAAAATGCTTGGTTTCCGAGTTTTGAAGGTCTGTCTATGACACTTAACTGTTCAGATCACCTTATAGTAATTGTTCAAAATGTCCACCTTCTGCCTGAATACCACTGGCAGAATATTACTCGGGCAGGGTAATCTGCTGGTGACAAGGCAGATGGTAAGGATACAGGATCCGTTGCAGATGGTAAGGATACAGTTGGTGTTCTCGCAACACTCTTCAAATAGTCGAACGTTGAACAGCCAGTTGCATTGCTATTCTGCGTGTGCTGATTCCAGGAGTGGCATGCACAGCATCCCAAATCTCCTCCTCTACTTCAGGAGTCATAGATCTTGGTCGTCCTCTATCGGCAGCACGAGGTGTAGAGGTCCCATGTTCACAAAAGTGGCGATGGATACCTTCAAACGTTTTCCTGTCTGGACATCTTCGTTCTGGGAACCTTTCGTGGTACAAACGACGAGCCTCCAGAGCATTGCCGTCCGCCAAACCGTACATAAAGTGCATATCCGCTTGCTCCTGATTTGAGTACATGGTCGGAATGGAAAACCACCAGATTCTGTCAGTACCTTGTGATGAAGGAAATCACCTGCGGGAGATAAGACATTCTGGTTAATAACTCGGGAACCAAGCATTTCCGGAACTATGTGATATAAAATATTTTTATTGTCTACATATGAGGAACTCATTCTTGAAGTTATGCCGTGTATTTTTGAGACACCATATATATCATGTCTGTAAATTGCGTGTTCTCTGATCGATTTGCCTGTTTTGATGCAAAGAGCATGGCTGATATGAATGTGTTCGACTGGTCGATTTTGTATTTGGAATTGTGTCAATTCAAGTTTTAATTAATGTCCAGTATTTCTGAAAGTTTAAGAAGTATTTTTATACATTTGTGGAATATTTTGTGAGGAAATTCAGTTTGATTTCCAAGAAATTCAATTTGAAAATCTCAGTGTGTAATGGCTATCTTCCTTGAGTAGAGTCCACTTGAATTGATCCTTCTTAACACTGTCCAGTTGGAAATGTTTCCACCTGTGGCCGCAGCAATCTCAAGAGACAGTTGATGACAGGACATCGCATGGTTTCTTTTTGCTGTTAGAGCCAGATAGTGGTCTGTTCTGGTTGAGGTGACCTTGGCCAGATCTTCTCGTAATGGTCCTGTCTTCTATCGAGATGACAGAAGAAAGCGGATACATATTCAGGGGGACATTCATGTGTTGAGGCGGTTCCCAGGGTTTTCCCCATTAGCAGCCGTTGTACATCTTGTGTAGTGATTTATGCCAAAACCGGCCATTTTTATGTAGTGTGTTGGATGTGTAAGTATAGTGATATGGTGGGCTGTTATGTTCTCGGCCGGTACCTGGTTCTTAGCAGATGGGAAGTAGCAACACCTGGTCACAACGTTCCACCCACATCCCCACCACGTGGAGGCGGCCAGGATCTACTAACGCCTGATGGACTAACCCAGGGCAAAAGACCAGAGAGAGAGAGAGAGAGAGAGAGAGAGAGAGAGAGAGAGAGAGAGAGAGAGAGAGAGAGAGAGAGAGAGCGCCTAAATAAGGATGTAATTAAAAAGCTATAGATGGAGAAGTTTGGGAGCTGGAGAGTTAGGAAAGAATAGAAGAGAGGAGGATCAAACAACGGAACCCTCCAATAGTGAGAAGAAATGAAGCAAGACTACAGAAAATAGGGGTAGAGAAGTGGACTGACTTCTCTTGCTATGGGAAATAATCCCATGGAGGATTCCATCCTAGACGCTAGGATCACCAAGATTTCTTGAGATATAATTATGTCTAATCTCTTGTGGACATTGCTCCAGGTACTTCCTCGGAGAAACAAAGTTTTTTTTAAAATTTATTTATTATTATTTTTTACCCTAATCACGCAATAATCAGGTTCCACGTCTTCAGAAGAACACCAAGAATTTACACTAATAGAGGAACACGTTCAATGTCCAGCAGGATATATTTGGTTACAATGAGTATCCAATCATCATCAACTCCTGATAAAATTATCCCAAATTAGCAAGTCTAAGCTCTTCTCTTCTTTTAAAAGCACATGAGGCAAAGGTGTTCAGTGCTATAAATGCTGTTTGAGATTGGAGAAGCGCTGGTTTATTTCCCATTGTGAAGGTATCTGAAACAAACTGCAGTTCACGCCTGTAGTCTTGATAATATTGACAATCGGAAATAATGTGGTCAATACTCTCTTCCTGTCCACAGAGACAAAGCGGGGTAGGAGACAATCATAATTTGAATAATTTGCTGTTAATACTACCTTGGCCGGTGAGTAAAAATGTACCATGCAAGCCAGGTGCAAACCACAAGGATTCTCTCTTCCTGAACTCCCTCACCAATAGTAAAAACTCTCTGGTCACTGCGCCAAGTTCCGAAACTGACCAATCTCTTTGCCATTTAACTACATAAATAGAACGAAGCCTTCTTTTCTCAGATGTTAAAGAAGCATCTTGGTCAAGTTGCACATCGTCCTAAGAAATAGGTATTGAATTCTTCAGGTGATACATCATATACCTGTATTGTATTTCATAGTGTAGAGGTAAATTTGTCAATAACACCTGCAAAGCCATAGTAGAAGTTTTCTGCGCACCCGTGACATCATCAGGAGGGCAACACGCTGGGCCCGCAGAAGCTGTTTCATAATTGCAGATTTGTTGGCCCTATGTCCCCACGCTCCAGCTGCATAAGCAATGATAGAAAAAAAAAACACAATTATAGTATAACCTGAGTGAATGACCTCTCAGGCCCCATTCCTGCCTTGTTACCTGTCTCAATCGGGATAAGAAAGACTTACACTTCTCTTCCACATACTTAACGCATCATCAAGGTGAATACCTAAGTATTTTGTTACGGCGGTATATTTAATTGCCTGTCCTCTATATTTTACAAGTGGCGTACGTTCTCTATCTGATTTTCCTTTTAAAAGCATCTGCGATATTGAAAATTTTACCAAAACCAGGAAAACTTCAGCACTGTCCAAAATCTTACAGCCCAATTGCCTTACTTTCCCACTTAGAAAAACTAGTTGAACGTTTAATCAGTATTAGAATTAATTTACTGCTTGCACAGGCCAACATAAATTCATCCCTTCAATATGGCTTTACACCAGGCAGGGGCTGTGAAGATGCACTGTTTCAAATGACAAAGCTCATAGATGAATCCACATTTAAATATACTCTAATTTTATTTATAGACTTTGAAGGTTCTTTATGGTTGGGGAATGTTCTTCATTGTCTTAAAGTTACAAATTGCCCTCAGTTATTATACCTTCTCATAAAGGACTATTTTAGTAATTGCGCTCTCTTGATACAAACTAAACACCAGTCTATATCCAGACATATTACTCGTGGCTGCCCCTAAGGATCCATTCTTGGACCCCCAGTGTGGAACTTAGTCCTAAATGATTGGCTTCTGCTCAATCATGACCTGACTAATATAAATACAATAGCTTACGCCGATGACTTATCCATTCTTGTGCACGGAAATTCCAGAAGGGTTCTGCAAACTTTTGCAAATAATATTTTCTCCAGACTATCCAACTGGGCCACTCAAAACAAGCTCACCGTTTCAGTGACAAAAACATAAATGATGATCTTTATGGGAAGACTAAATTATGGTAGGACTCCAGTAAAAAAATATCAAGGAAATTCACTTCGTCTAGTGTCCACACAAAAACACCTTGGTATTCTCCTAGATGACCGTCTAGCCTTCTCATCACACTTACAGCATCTCTCCAAAAAGATTAAGAACTCTTCATCAATCTCTTCAGAATTTCTAGGTAAGAATGGGGACTAAAAAACAATACTCTCCGTATCTTGTATCTTACCGTCTTTATCCCAATTCTATCATATGCCTCTTGTAGTTGGTTTGAAAGGGCCAGTCTTCTTACTGTAAAATCTCAACTGGATACTACACAAAGGTATTTTCTCTTGGCTGTGCTTCGAACATGCCGTACAGTCATACAAGTCACCGGCGCTACAAGCTACTGCCACTTTTCCTCCAGTGGATGCAGGATTCTTACCTTGTCACTTTCATTTGACAGTACGCGTATTGTTGTAGCCCGCCTCCTCGTGGCGTGGACCGGTAGTACTAGGGTGAAGCCATCCTGGTGATCGTTGCTCCCTAGTAACTAACGTTTAGGAGCCGCTGTACATAAGACACAACACATATCCACATAAAAATAAAAAAAAAATAGTTTTTGAAACTTGCAGTTTGTGAATTGCAGACCAGGTTGAAAGTTCTTGTAAGACGGAGTTAGCTATGGCTTCCAGATTCTTCCTTGAATTGCTGCGGACAAGGACGGTAAGATCGTCTGCAGAGGCAATCATCTTTGTTCCTTCAAATTTCTTTATGAGCCATGAATCAAACACAACATTCCAACACAGTGGGCCAAGAATTGATCCCTGTGGGCAGCCCCTTATAAGATGTCTTCAGACCTGTTTAGTACCACTCTTAACTATGATAGAGCACTGGTAAAAATAGCTTGTAAGTAATTTGAAGATTGGTCTAGAAACCCAGGCCTCCTGGAACCTCTCCAGAGCACTCTGCCACCAAAGGGTATCAAAGGCCCCTTTGAAGTCCATAAAGATGCTAAATAGGTATTTTGTATCAGTTTCCTTTTGAAAAGTAAGGAGTCTGGCAATTGCATCCTCAATCCTCTTACCACGAGTAAAACCAAATTGTGATAATGCTTTATTGGTGTGAATAAATAATTGCCGATTAGAGATCCCTTTTCCAGTGCCTTGCCCATAATGGGCAGCAAAGCAATGAGTTTGTAGGAAGTCGGGTAATCCTCAGGTTTCTTCGGATGTTTAAGGAGTATCTTAAGATCAATTTTGCAGGCTTTAGGAAAACTTCCATGTTGTAGACAAGAATTAAACAGCTTGAGAATAAAAGGAGAAACAACTTTCCAGGCTCTTTTGAGGACATCCACCTCAAGACCATCAAAACCTGGACATTTCCCAGAGCGCATTGAATTTATTGCATCATCTACCTCTTCAAATGTGAAAGGAAGCTCTTCAGACTGTCCACTATAAGTCGAATTTTTAGATTTAATTTCCACCTGCTCCGGGAGCTCACACGTTCCATCGTTCTGGTGTATGATTATATCAAGAATTCTATTAATATTAGACGTCCACGGTGTCCTGATTCTCTGCAGTTTTAACTGAAGCGAACATATCTCCAGGAGGGATCTTTTTAATCAATAAATTGTACACCAGTCCCCAGGGATCAGCATTTCCCTGGGAACTCACCATACTCTCCCATGAAGCTTTTTTCTGTCTATATATATCTTGGTGATACTGCAATCGAGCTTGCTTATATCTATTTTGTAACACCAGTATTTCCAGGGATGAACGGGTTCTTTCCCTGTTTACTCTCTGAAATTCACGTCGTGTTCGCCTAGTTAGCGATTTTAACTTCGAGGACAGAACACATTTATTTTTATTACTTTTAGGCCGCCAAATAATAAAATTCATCTGCCGTGCTGTGTCTTATGTCTGTTAATTGCATGTGTTCTATGGTCGATTTGTCTATTTTGCTGGACTAAAAATCTCAGTTTCTGGGGGTAAAACCTTGCTATTACGCCTGAGACCGACTAACTCAGCCACAGAGTGAAAAAAACCCATTAAAGTTCCTCGCGTCATCGACGGGATTCGAACCCGGGCCTTTTCCACCCGGTGTGGGGAGAACAGTGGCACTGACACTGTGCTGCCGCGCCATCTGAAAGAATTGTCTAAACGACGATAACTTGCCATCCTCAGTACTGGAGATGTCACTGTTCCTGAGCAAGGCAAAAAACGGGAATTAAGTGATGTGGTCCCAATCCGAGTTTTTATAGCCATGAATAATTTGCATAATGTGCGGCTCTATAAGGTGTTAGATCGATTTCTATTGGATACTCGGAATTTGCATGTCAGGATGCCTATTATACCAAATATTCACTTTCAACGACAATATTCAACTTAAAATAATCATTAAAAACATTTTGGTCTGTGAATTGTGTTCAGCAGTGTAGTAAAGATATCACGAAGTTTGTGGGAGCTCATGCATCCAGTGCTTCCATATGTAAAACGACCTTTTTGTCAGTTGTTCACCACCCAGTGTGGTTACGGTGTACAAAGAATGGTGTAGAATGGGTCCAACCACCTTCTCTCCAACAGAATTGTAACGGATTACTCAACATGGAAGTTTGTGGTGAGGAAAGGGAACAGCGCATTCTACGGGTTCAACGATAGGTCACTGTGCGATAGTTTACATCGCAATACAATGTAGACATGTATAGTATCTTCTGTATAGCGGCTCCAGGAACATAAGTTCATCTCCGCCCTGTTACTCTGTGATGATACAAAACTCTGTAGAGAGGCCAGAAACGTGTAGTGTTATGTTTGTGTATATTATGTGTTGTTTAGTTGTTTCTGGCCTCTTTTACAACGGGCAGGCAATCTCCTGGAAAGCGTGCCCGGTGCCCGTCTACACCACGAGGAGGTGGGCCACAATTAGGTGGGCAACCACTGGAGATAGTGCTATACCAGTGGGTGCCAGAAATCCCGTACCCAAAGCTACCCAAACTTAGGGTACCAGCATAGAGAAAAAAATTAGTAAATAAAATCGTAATTTAAAAAAAAAAATTTAAAAAAATTAGACAAATCCCGCACCCACTGGAGGCAGTGCTATACCAGTGGGTGCCAGCAATCCTCGGGTTGCCCAGGCCCGAGGGGATAGAAGTAAAAAAAAAAAAAAAATTGGATCTATGTGATCTTAGAGCTATTCAAGGTGACAATATTTTATCTTTGCAAGACACTGCTCACTGTTGAAGCTGACATTATTGAAGGTGCTGGAGGCACCGTAGGAGGTGAAGCTGAAGCAGGATTGGCCAACAGAAGTTTTCTTCTAGCAAATGAATCAGAAGCAAATTGTTGTAGGATTCTAAGGTGTGAGGCAGATTCTACTAGATGTTTTTCGTTGCCAGGTGAGAAGGTGTTTATACGGTCTTGTAGGGATTTCCGTAGGTCAGCATAAAGAGGGCAGTGATAGAGCAGGTGGTTCCAGTCTTCCAGTTGCAGACAAAGGAAAGAATCGGTATTGCTTATTCTGAACTGAAAGAGTTTGGAGTTGAAAGAACCATGTCCAGTTATAATAAATGATGTTTAGAGGTTTGGAGAGAACCATAAGGAATTTTTCTTGTTGGTAGTAAAGGAGACGTCTGGTATAAATTTATATGTAGTTCTGCCTTTAGGGTTTGGAATACAAACCCTAAAGGCAGAACTTGCCAAATTTTTGGCAAGATCTTGCCAAATTTTTGTTAAAGCAGACCAAATCCGGGTTTTTTCAGCTTTGGTGTCTACAAGGACATCATTCTGAATTCCCTAGAATTCCGAACAATAGCCATAGTAAATTTCTTCATTTTATCTATTAGGTGGATTACGTGGAGAGTAAAATTGAGCCTATCATCAATGATCACACCAAAGTGTTTTAAGTGCTTGACATATGGTATTTGCTTGTTAGCTATTTTCAAGATAGGAGGACGATGGATATTTAGTTGACCTTTAAAGATCATGAGCCGGGTTTTGGATGGAGATATTTTAAGTTTGTTGACAGTTGCCCATTTAATGAAATCCTTTAAGACCGGAGAAGCTCTTTCTTGAATTTGTTGCCTGCAGTTGCCTGAGAAGCCAATGACAAGGTCATCAGCATATGCGAATGGAGCAGCAAAATCAAAATGTCTGGGTAGTCACGTATTTAGTGTAATGTTCCAGAAGAATGGCTCGAGAACAGAGCATTGAGGACATCCTCTATTGACAGCTCGTGTTATGCTACAGGTTTTTGAAGTAACCTGTATAGATCTGTGATCAAAGTAGGCTCGGATAGCTTGGTACAACTGAGAGGAGCATGAGATGTTCCAAAGGCTTGCGAGGGCACTCTCCCGCCAGAGGGAGTTAAAAGCACCTTCAAAATCTATGAAGATGGCCATTTCATATTTTGATGTGGAATTCTGGATGTAATTTTTTAATGCAAGAAGTGCATCTTCACAAGACTTGCCCTTAACGAATCCATACTGGCGAAGTGAAAAGATGTCTTGAGCTTGGAAAAGATCATAGATTCTTGTGGCGAGTAGTCGTTCGTAGAGTTTCTCAAATTTGGTAGGAGAGAAATGGGATGGAAGGCTCTGATTAGGTGATTAGGCAGGTGTTATCCATGATAGAATTTTGAGAGTAAGGCAGATTGGTACAAATAACGATGCTTTTATCTTAAGGGAAGTCCTGACGAGGGTTTTGAGTTGTTTATTGTTGGAATCCGTTAAGCAGTTGATTAGTTATGGGGTTTGAAGTTGACTACTAACCTCCATAGACTTAGCATGGGGGCGGGGGGACAAAATATTTTGGGAATACTGATGATACCGATTCAGAGAAGCGATTTCTGATCGATGCTGGTTTCGCTGGTGTTCAATGATGATTTATCTTGACGGGGTTACAAAGTTATTTGTCTTGGAAGTTACGATATCGTAACACTATCCAATATGGCGGAGAACAAAGGCAAGTACATCGTCAGGGATATGTCTCAAGAAATACTGTCAAAATAATTTGTGAAAATAGTCTGAAGAGAAAGTTCACAGTCTTTTTAGTCAAGGAGAGTCCACAGCCCAGTAAATAAATCCGGAAATTCAAAGCGGCAGGTGATCGAGAGTGACGATACTGCCTCTCTAATGTCACTCCTATGTCTGACCATTGGTTACTACCATAGGAACAACGTTAGATTCGATCTAGAAATTTCCAGCCTTCCCCATGAGGTAGACACTTGAAATTTTACTTACATGTACTTCAAATAATTCTATATCAGATACACTTTTGGCGCTATCTGAAAACTCGATAGTCCGAAGTTCTTGATCATTAATTTGGAGCACTGAAATATGCAACCACCATTTCATATAGAGATCGCAATACAATATAGGGAATTTTTTCATTTTTTTCATTTATTTACACACTCAAATATTATGTACATTCTCAAGAAACATATACAATAATTTATATACAATTTTATGTACATTTTCATTCTCATATATAATTATCCTGTCATATATTATATCTTTTGTTCAGAATACAGTTGAGGAAACACAGTAGAAAACACATGTGTGTGTCCTGGTATCAAGGGTTGCCCCTAAGCATAGCCCATTTCCACCTAGTGGATCTGTATTGAATGTAGGACCTCTGCAAAGGAGCAGCCAACACTTGGGCAGCTGCTGCCTGGTGCCTGTCCACAGTGACCAGCAAGTGTGCTGGTCGAATGAGTCCAAATATCTGCTGCAACACGCCGACAGACGCTTTCATGTGTGGTGCAAGCAACATGAGTCCATGGACCCATAGCGGTTTGGTGCCCACTACACGGCACGTGGCTGTGATTGCTTAATATAGAGCATCTTTTGCTGGCAAGAACTAGGCCCTCTGGTGCTTAGGACCAACGTTTACTGTTGAGGTTTACCAGCAGCCCTTAGGAGACCATGTGCCCTGCCACATACCACTTTTTCCCCAGTGAGAAATGGGATCTTCCAAGACAATAATCCGTCGTGTCATCGAGCCCGCACTGTGCACCGGTGGTTCGAGGAACGCAGTGAAGATATCACCCATCTTAATGGGCCTCTAAATTCAACTGACCTCCAACCAATTGAACTGTGGGCTGTTTTGGAACAGGAACTGAGGCGTAACGACACACAATCATCACACACAACAGTCAACTATTCCGATACTGTGAAAGCCTTATAGGCAGCATGGTTGCAGATCCCTATGGACTCCTACAGACATCTAGTGGTGGAGGCAATGCCTAACCGAATAGCGGTTATTATCCGTGTGAACGGTAGCCCAACGTAGTATTAGGTAGGTGGTCATAATTTAGTGAGAGTGAGTGTATACTGTCTATTATCGCTAGTCTCCGTATTAGGAATGCCTCGAAGTAAAATGTGTGAATAACCAGATAACATTATACTTAATGAATATGCTGTGGTATGAAGCGAATGCCACTTCTTCGTTTCCTATTAGCAGTGTTAACAAAATACAGTTCCCCTGAAATAATAATAATAAATGTTCTATTTATGGTCCGGGAAGACCACATAAGGACAGAGGTGTTCATAAGATATCGATAATACAAAAACATTGATGTGTTCGGTGGTGACGTCACCATGAACCACAGTCACTCAAAGCGCTGTACTCCTATACCGTTTAACTTGACCAGTCGGCGCTAAGAATTATTATGAAATAACTTCATAATAATAAATTGCGACATTAATAAGATCACACTTTCGATTTTGCTAGTTTTAATTGTTCCGCTTCTAAATGGCATAGTTTCAAAACATCCCTGTATACTGAGTGGACAGAAATCATGGGATGCCTACTTAGTAACGAATTGGCCCACCTTTTGCACGGATAAGGGCAGTCACACGGCGAGGCATTGAGTCTACTAGTTCAGGAAAGTATTCCACTGGTATTTCCATTCATGCTTGCAGCACCGTTGTCCATAATTCCGTCGGATTCCTGGGTGGAGGATCCAAAGCTCGAATGGACCTTTCCACAGCATCCCAAAGATGCTCCACAGGGTTCGTGTCCGGCGAACGGGGCGGCCATTCCATGGTGGTAAAATCTGCGGTATGCTCTTCGAACCATGTTCTAGTCACCACGACTCTCTGGGGAGGAGCATTGCCCTGCTGGAAGAGTCCATTGCTCTGTGGGTGCACGATGACCATGAAGGGATGCAGATGGTCTGCAAAGATGGACACGTAATCCAGACCGTTCAGAGATGCATCTAGGCGTACTAGAGGTCACAACGAGTGCCAGTTGAACATGCACCAGATCATTAACGATCGTCCACCTGCCTGAACAGCTCCTTGTTGACATGACGGGTGCATAGCTTTGTGCGGTTTTTGTCAGATACGCACCCTCTCGTCCGCTCGAAATAACTGGAAACGGGAGTCATCGGACCAGGAGACCCCGTCTCCAATCATGCAAGTCCAGTGCCGATGTTCTTTCGCCCAGTTGATGCATAGAGTCCTGTGCCGTGGTATTAGCAATGTGTCTCTGGTTGGTCGGCGGCTCCCATAACCTATTGCGATTAATGATCGCCTGATGGTGTTGGTGCAGACGTTGGTGGAGTCAATCTTTCCTGAAGGGACTCTCGAGAATTTTCTGAAGAAAGTTCTAGAGAATTACCGAGCTTTAGTCATCATGGAGCAATAAATAAAAAAAAAAACTTTATTTTTATCACTGGCGGGGGGTGGGAGCTATAGCCCATATCTGAACCCCTCACTTTAAATATCCATCTGTAAAACCTGTGCAGTTTGCTTAGTGACCATAATTCAGCCGTACCTTGTGCTGGATGAGTTCCTCAATATGGAAATCCCTAATATAAGAACGCAGGCATACGCCGATGATCTTATACTGATGCTGCAGGCTAATAGCAGGACACAGCTGGAGACCCATGCAAATCATGGCATTTCTGTTCTGCAAGGATGGGCAAATGGGAATCTACTGAACATCTCACCGGAAAAAACACATTCAATACTCCTCAAGGGCTCCCTTGATCCCAGGAGGCCTCCCCAGATCAAGATAAATGGAACAACCATTAAACTCCAAACAGAAGTCAAGTATCTTGGCGTTATCCTCGATAGACACCTCAACTTCACACCGCATCTTAGTTACCTCAGAGTAAAATTCAGGAAATATTCCGGCCTATTCGCTAGAGTTACACGCAGAGACTGGGGTCTGAAGAAGAGGGCACTCGCCATCCTCTACAAGGCATTCTTCATCCCGGCACTGGCTTATGCAGCGGGAGCTTGGTACGCTAAGGCAAGCACTGCTGTTAACAGGAGGAAATTGGAAACCATCCATCGAATAATTCTCCTCACAACAACCAGAGCATGCTGCACGGTGAGCACCCATGCTCTCCAGGTCCTTGCGGGATGTCTCCCTCTGGACTTAGAGATTGTCGGCCGTGGGCTGCTGCACCAACACGCCAAAGGAAGGGTAATCACACATTTGGGATACACTACGGACCCAACTCTGACTAGACCACAGGAAAAAGGACGTCTTACAGACCACATGAGAACAGTGTGGCAGAATCGATGCAATCACTCCACTAAAGGCCGTATAACTAGAAGCTTCATACCAGACATTGGACGTGTTTACCCTATTTCCCCGACCTGGTACTCTCCTGGACTTCATACCACTTACCTGCTGACAGGGCATGGCTCCTTCAGGAAGAAGCTACACGATTTTGGAATCTCGGACATAGCGCAGTGTAGATGCGGACAAGAAGAAACTTGGGAGCACCTGCTCTATGAATGTAATATATATGAAGACCTCCGTGGCCTGCTGTTTACCAAACTATGCTCGATCCTTAGAAATCAGGAGGACATAGTGCTGCAGGAAGAAGAAAACTATAAGGCTTTCACGCTTTTCGCTCAAAATCTCTTCGCGAGGCAAAGAGCACTCCCACCACCCTGAAACAATGGCGACCCAGATCCGACACCTTTCCGGGCCTGCTTTATCTCCTTTTCCAGGTGGGGGGGGAACACCCTGTCTCCCCCTCTCCCTGCAAAACCCACTTTCCCTCTGGTGTGGCATGGGCATGCCCACTGAACATTTGGGGTCCACCTCTTCTATCGGTCCCTTTCTTCCTTTTCTACACTCCAGCCTTCCTTCTCCCCACCCAAATCTGTCTACCTTCACAGCGCACAGCCCCACATGTCAAAATTGTAACTACACCAAAATTGCTTGCCCGACCCTTTTCGGCCAAAAAAAAATAAAACTCATCCAGCGTACAATCCATTCTCGCTCTTAAGGCAAATCTCTATGACCAAACAAAGCACTAACAGCGATTAAAGCAATGTTTTTTTTTTTTTTTTTTTTTTATATAGGTCCTAGCCATTGAAATCTGAGGAAAGTAGGTGGCAGGACCTGCCAGAGTACTGATTCCTTATTGGTAACACCTGGCTAGCCTCCACGTGGCGCGGTATGGGCAACGTCGGGTCCCATCAGGGGCCCGATGGCCAATAAGCCAGATGAACAATGGGCACAACAGACTACACTATACACGATCCACACACTTTAAATCTCTGGCTTGACAGGGTACTGTCACTCGATACAGAGAACACCGCGGAGATGGGAGAAATCCCAGGAGCCGCTAGACCCTCAACATACCAAATACCAAATACCAAAATTCAGCCGTACCACACGATCTTTGTTGATGGAGTATTTTTAAACTTGGAAAACTCAGTAACATTCCCAAGTAGCATTTAAAACCACAGTAACATTCACAAGCAAGGCAAATTTCAGTATTATACATATAATTCCTTGGCGATCCTTTAATTTTAAAAATTTAAATATAAATATATGACGTCACCTAGCGGTAACTCTAAAATTATGACTGCTGATCCCACAAAAGATCATGAGAGTAAAAATCAAAATTCAACCTAGGTTATAATGATATCACCACTTGCAGTTTCCTTGTAGTGTATTGTAACTTGATCAGATAAATTGTATTTTGTTGGTTAAAACTTCAGCCATTATCAATCCACTGCAGGATGGAAGTCTCCTCAACAAATTCATGTTGAGGCAAATGGACCATAATCAATTTTTCAAAAAGCCTCTGGGGTTGGGAATGTTCATGTTCACAATGATTGCACGACCCTACACCAACCGTTATAAACTTTATTTAAATGAAATAAAATAAATTAAAGTTGTCTTGTATTAAGATAATACAGTAATAATAAAATGAAGTAAAATAATTAAAATGAATAGTATAATTACTCAGGATAAAACTGATAAAATAAGATACCTGTATGTACAGTAAAAAATAAAATAAAATAAAACAATGTAGATAAAACACTGGATAAAAGCAATAAATTTCAATTCACGGTGATTCATGAAACGCCGCCTAGAGAGGGCCAATATTATAATCACATTATATGTGTGCAATCCTACCAAAAGTTAGGGGATACTTGTAGGTACGAACGAAATATGTCTTCATTAATATTGTGATGTTCCACCCTTGGTCATAATAACTATTTTAATGTGCTGTTTTGAAGACTTCGTATTAAATTCCGGTAGAAAGCTAAAGATGCTATGCTTCGGTTTTTCTTTAAATCATTTTTAAGCTCTATTAATGAAGGGGTCATTTTGGCTTTGCATTTCACTTCATCTCAGAGATTTTCAACATAGACCTATTCTGGTCATTGCATTGTCTCGGTTGTAATATCTTCCAATCATGCTTTCACAATCTTTGCCTTGAGACCTGGAGCCCTGTCGTGTTGGAAAGTTTAAAGACTCCTCCACATAACTGTCACAATTTATGGCATACGGAACGATATAGTGTATATAGTGTTTGGGGAGGGGGCGCCACCAGTGGTTTCCCACAATTGCGCAATAATTGTGGTCTGGCTTTTGGCTGCAGGACCCTAATGGGATCCCACGTACACGTTGCCAGGCTGCTTATTATTCTCTGGCAGATCCAGCCACCTAATTTCTTGAGCTTTCAGTGACAGGACCTACATACTATATATATATATATAATTAATAGATAACAGAGTAGCAAAGGCTCAATACGTTCTACGCTATAAATAAATTAATTTAGTAATGGAGGAATTACTCCTATGATGTCCTGTAGAACACTTCAGTGCTGATACTTTCCGTTGTTGAAAAATTATATAAATAGATGACATGTATTCCAAACCCTCGAAGACAAATGCAATGATCCACTGCACCAAGGAGTCGAAGGCCCGCGGACCCCAAGTCCGATCCCAAAATACATCGAATCACCAGCCTTAACCTTTGAGCAAGAGAATAAAATACGTCTGTATTTTAAAAACAATATAAATGTTTTGAAACAAAATAAATAATGAATCCATAATTTTAATACTTTAAAAACTAATATTCAAACATAAAAAAACATTGACTCCTCTGAAACATTAAGAAACTAAAGAATTTTTTTACTTCCTTGAAGTGGATGGGTTTCGACAAGGGTCATGATCACAGGAAAGTGAAACCCGCGAGTATGGCGGCGGAATTTTATAGCATGGAGATTACTGAAGTTGCGATCCTGGAGCATGCGTGTGAAGGACCATGAATCTGAGATAGGGTAGGGGTGATGTACATTGACTGAATTTTGATGTAATTTAATTTCAAGCGTCTCCGAAATTAATAGTTTGGTGTAATCATGTTAGATGCTCAGAATTTTTGCTTCGTTGAATAGAAAGGTGTGGCCTTTACTGATCGCATGGAATGCAAGTTCCGAAACCGAGGAGCGGGATGAAAGGACAGATGTTGAATGTTGTCTCATTCTCGTATTGAGTGGATCCCTGGTGTGAGGAGCTGTAATCCTTGCAAGATAGAGGTAATTCCTCCATTTCTAAACTAAATTTATATTTAGTTTAGGAATGGAGTTTAGAAATACAATAAATTAAATTTATTGTATAACATAAAATGTAATTTTTATGTTATACTCACTTTCAATAATATCTGTATTATTTTTAACTTCTGGAGGTAAGGAAATCACAAACAGGGCCCGGCAAGTAATTTCTGAACATGACCCTACAACTAATTCTTCAACAGGGTCCCGCAAGTATTGGGGTCGGCCCTCAGTTTAGTCATGTGTTCCAGTGGTCGAAAGGCAAGGTCCTTTTCCGTAGTTTAGTCACGTCCAAATAACTGTCACAATTGAAGATGTGGAGTCATGGTTGGGAGATCAAGTCCTCTCAATGGCTTAGTCATGTCCAGTTATTGTGGTTCTCAGTCTGTATCTGGTTTAGGGGTTTTGTCACATCAAAGTGTTTAATCGCATCAAGGTGTTTGTCACAATTGGTAGGTATGTTGATATCAGCAGTTGGGTATATATTATTATTATTATTATTATTATTTATTTTATTTTTTTTAATTCATTTATTTCTACACAATTTTATATACATTCTCAAGATTTTAATTTATATTTAAATTTATATAAATTTATATACACTGACATTCTCATCATAATTATATGAATACATGTGACATGTATGTGTGTATGTATTCTTTTTTTGGGTGGCCCCTCAACTCCACCTTGAGAATTCTGTGTTGCAACAGTACTGCTGTGTACAGGACTGATAGTTTTAGGCCATTTCGTTAAGAAATGAGCGCCACCTGGACAGTGGCTTCTCGGCGCCTGTCCCTAGGCATGTGAGCCTGGGCCTTGCTTTACTGTCTAGTGCATAGCGCACCAATAAGCGACGTCCATCGGAGGAAGTGCTATACCGATGGACGAAAAAGATTCCTCAAGCTGCCTAACCGTGGAAAAAATAAAAAAAAAAAAGACTAATGGTGGTATCTCAGTCTATATTTAAGTAATGTCTAAGTAACAGCAGTCACCCTAGTCCATACCATGGACCAAAAGATATTTGATTAACCTGGATCAAGCCATAATAACAAAGAAGTACAAATACATGTGCAATCCATACAAATAATAAAATCAATGTTTTCCCAATCTTGGAAGTATTATTTACATAAGTTCCTATTGTAAACATTACATAATAAAATACATGATATGACACAATTCCATTAACCCTTCGAGGTTCATTGTACAATATTGCTCAAAACGAAGACTGGTTGGAAGCCTTAAAGTTATTGTCGTCTTGCAACAGAACGTTTACATTGTCTTCATTAATGGGTTGAGTTTGTTGAACTGACTCCAGTCTTAGATATTGGTACAAAGGGCATGATAGTAGCACATGTATCCAGTCCTTCCTGTCACCACAAGTGCAACAGGGATCAGTTTCGAGTCCTAAACTGCAAATCTTATCCTTCAGCGACCCGTGTCCTGTTAATATAAATGAGGTTGTTATTGATGGATAAAATCACTTATTTATTTCTTTTTTAGTAACAAATGAAGCATCCTGTATATAACACCTAGTAGTTCTACCAGTATCACTATTCTGCCATCTGTTCTTCCAAACTGTAATAAATTTAAACCATATCTTCTCTTGTTTTATATCCAAAAAAACGGGTTACTTTCAGTGTTAAAGATATTAACCGATTGACCTTTCTTTAAATACAAAATCATCTCCCTGAATGCCACATATTGGTCTAAAGGAATGCATCCAGAAATAACTTGCAATGCGTTTGTGGAAGTTGTCCTACAGCAGCTACGAGTTTCCAGAATCATAACACGCTGTATTTATAATAATTTAGTTTTTACTTTCACGCGAGTTACCCGTGGGAACCATACAATTGCTGCATATGATATTATTGGCAAAAATATTGCCTTTTATATAGTGCTAACGTCTGATGTTTGATGCCCCGATCTGTTCGCGACAGACGTATCACATTTGCTGTAAATTCTTAATTTTCACTGCCAAATTCCTGACATGTGGAATAAAAGAGAATTTATCGTCAATTTACAGTCCCAGATATTTGTTTTGTGGGACGTATGGAATTTGCATGTTATTAATTTTGATTGATGGTGGTGTGTTATAATCAAGTTTATGACTAAAAATCATGATTTTGGTTTTTGACTCTGAGATTTCGAGTTTGTTTACAGTTGTCCAATTCTGTAGATCTAGTATTTCCTTAAAAGTGAAGTTGGAAATTATCGACCTGTCAGTCTGACTTCAGTAGTAGGGAAAATCATGGAGGCATTGATCAAGGGTGGAATTCAGGATCATTTGGATAGAATTGAAATTCTCAAGGATACTCAGCATGGTTTTGTAAAGGGAAAATCATGTTTAACAAATCTGGTTCGCTATTTCGAAAGGGTCACTCACGAGTTGGATTTAGGGAATAATTTCGACATTGTTTATTTAGATTTCAGCAAAGCTTTTGACTCAGTCCCACATGAGCGGTTGCTTTATAAGCTGGAACAGGTTGGAATCACTGGGAAAATCCTTAGATGGATAGAAGGATGGCTTCAGGGCAGGAGGCAGAGGGTTGTGATAAATGGCTATTCCTCAGATTGGGTTGATGTAAGAAGTGGGGTTCCCCAAGGATCAGTATTAGGACCACTGTTGTTTTTAATTTTCATAAACGACATTGATGAAGGGATAGAGGGCGTGATGTCTGAATTTGCAGATGATGTTAAAATTGGTAGAGTAGTTAATGATCACTGTCAAGCTGAGCTTCTTCAGAGAGACCTAGATAGACTTCAAGAATGGTCAGAAAAATGGCAGCTGTGCTTTAATCCAACAAAGTGTAAGGTATTACACCTGGGAAACAGTAATCCCAAAATAACTTATTCACTTGGTGGAGTTCAACTAAACCCAGTACTGGAGGAAAGGGACTTGGGTGTTACGATACGGTCAGACATGAAATTCTCTGAGCATTGTAAACAGGTTGCAAGGAAGGCCCATGGTGTCCTATCGATGATCTATCGAACTTTTGCAAGTAGAGATAGGGACGTGATAATCCCATTATATAAGGCCTATGTTAGACCACACTTGGAATACTGTGTTCAAGTATGGAGACCGCACCTAAAGAAAGACATCGAGCTTCTTGAAAGGGTGCAAAGAAGGGTAACTCGCCTGGTGAGATCGGCAAAAGGGCGTCCTTATGAAGAAAGACTTCGAATATGTGGGTTGCAGAGTTTGGAAACTAGACACCTTAGAGGAGATTTGATTGAGGTGTTTAAGGCTCTGAGAGGCATCAGTAAAATGAATGAGGACAAAATTTTCAAGATTATAAATGATGCTAGAACTAGGGGACATAAATTCAAGTTACGCGGGGAAATGTTTAGATTGGACTGCAGGAAGTTTTATTTTAGCCAGCGAGTTATAAATTACTGGAATAAGTTGCCTTCATGGGTGGTAGAGGCCGACAGTTTGGGGAAATTCAAAGGTCATCTGGATAGTACTTTCGGGTAAGCGAAGCGCATAGGATGATAGGATTAATTTCCTTTTTATTTAATTTTTAATTTCATTTTATTATTTTTATTTATTTATTAATTATTATTATTTATTTATTTAATTTTTGTTTTTATCATTGTTTTGTTCGGATTTTTTTTTTTTTTTTTTTTTTGGCTGGTGCAGCATAAGCCATAGGCTTTCTTGCACCATACGGCCGTTACTAATACTAATACTAATACTAATACTAATTACCGTTTGTCTCCAATACTAGCCTTAATTTACCTGGGATATATAACACAAGGTCATCTGCGTAGGCGGTTTTACATTTATTATTGTAATTACAAATATTATTATTGTATTAGAAATATTATTGTCGAGAACATTAGTGTAGGACAAAGCATTGATGGCTACATGCACTGCGACTAGGTTACCTAATCCATAACAAAGAAAAGTATCGCTAACCCTTCGATACCTGCTAACTTCACTGTTGGGAAACACGCGCTTTCCAGGCATCATCTTCATCATACCAAAAGAGTATGTCCATAGATCCTTATGCCACAGGATTGATCTGCAGTGAGTCATAGTACAGGATACTAACAGTATAATAAGAGGGAGAAGGGATCTACATACGGACATGGTGTTTTGGAAAGTTTTCGTCAAACTTTGGGAGCGTGTTCTCCTGAGCACAGTGATGCAAAATGTTCATATGGACCTAGGTCTAAAAATGATTCCTTTTCGAGTTATATTCGAGTCAACTATTCCTTCTGTACGAAGTATCATTAAATTCAGTCATCGGTTGTTCTTTTTATTAGTTGTCCTGAAGTTACCTCTAAGTGAATCAATGTTCCCATAATTATTTTAAATTCATGTTTTTTTTTTTTACTTTGACCACAAATAACTGGTATTCAGAGGCTTAAATGACACATTTCTTTTATCGACGAACGAACCGAAACAGCAGTGAAGCTCAGTGGCTCTACTGGGTGACCTTTTAGCAACAACAATATTAGGTCAAGAGAACATTTACAGCTATCCATTGGCGTCGTCAAGAGACAAGATCCTTTTTACATGTTACTGCTGAATGGGGACGAATAAGAACTGTCTGAACATTTTTTATTTTATAGGAACGGGTGGAAGACGCGATTCTAGGAGTATCGTAGAATTAGTCTGAGAAATGCAGGAGTGCGCTTGTGGATAGCACAGTTTGTAGAATCGCCGTCCTCCCCACATCGGGTGGAAAAGACCTGGGTTCGAGTCCTGTCGATGACAATAGGAATTTTCATGGGCTTTTTTCACAACATGGCTGATGGCTGATTTAGTCGGTCTCAGGCGAGGGTAGTTTGGGTTTTCTCCCGGAACTCGGGTTTTTCGTGCAGTAAACAGAAAATTGACATCAGAACCCATGCAATTTATAGACAGTATACACGGAGTAATATGGCCTTCATCACCGATATTCCTAAAACCCTACTGCAACTACAAAGTAACCTATGTGAAGTGTTGCGATTTTTTTGCTTGTTATGATATACTAAATCTGCAAAATTGGGAAATATACAGCCCAAGAGTGGTAGCCAGCAGAGGGCAGGAATTACATGTTTATAATCAAACATACAAATTTTGGTTGCTGGTATTATTTTGTGGGTTCTGATTGTGACAAAGATCAATGTTGGTTGATATAAAGCCTGCGTTTTGGTACTGTATGATATCATTTCAGAACACCAGTGTATGTAATATACTGTAAATAAATTTATGGTAGACGAGTTGAACGAATAATGGCCTGCCTTGCACAAGCCGCTTCAACAATTGTTGGTTTAAATATTGTTTGTGTTTATCCTTTGCAAAGCGTCGGCTTGAACTACAGGTAAAACTTGGTTACGGATTTGCTGTTGCCTGGTATTTATTATTATTGTTCCTTTTTTAACTAGCTGTAGGATACAGGCAGCTTGAAATTCTGAATTTATAGAAGGACTGTACTTAAACAACGTATGTTGATCTTGAGTATATATGTGTATCAACGTATTTGGAGTATATAAGTATAACCCTTTTGAGATGTGCATGAATTGGTGGTATATGCAGTTTCTGTGCTTATTCGAGTTCAGTGGAAAACTTGTCTGAAATATGGGTTATTGAAATCAAAATTTCGTTTAATTTAAATATAACTCTTTCACTCTCCCGAGAGCAATTGTTGTTTCAAGGTATGTTATGTAATGTCTGAAGGCCGCACGAATTGTTTGTTTTTTAATTCCGACTTCATTACAATTTCCCAACACTGCGATTTGGGCGGAACATTTGTAACTGACTCATGCTTGAGTTGAAATACTAAAAACTCTCGAGCTCTTTAAAACATCTGGAATATTTGACCATTACAACTGTGTTTACACTTGACACTTTCCAATTAATTCAGTTGATTCTTCAGTTACATAGAACCATATCCATGTAATCTCTCTCTCTCTCTGTGTATGCTGATGACTTGGCTTTGGAATCAAACATAAGCAGTATAACTGGAATGAACTGCTATTGTTGCTCCTGGACTTATTCTAAGGATTATTCAGGATGAAGAATCTTTGGAAAGCGTTTATGGAAAAGCTAGACTCAGGATGGGAACAGAAAAAGATAGGTAGGTCTGTGCCAGGGTCACCTAATTGTGCGAATTTCTTGAAGTAGAGACTGTAATTGATGGTTTAGTGCAGAGGTTCCAAACCTTTCTCGTTTCACGGCGCCCTTAGTGTCCCAGTAATTTTTTCACAGCACCCCTAGGACAAAAGAAATACCTAACTCAGTGGTTTTCGACCTTTAAATGTATACCTGTATAATAATTTTATTCTTTATATAGAGGTACTAAATAAAGATCAATTATAGATCACCACAAAATTAAAAAGATATGTACAAAATGGATACTGTACCCTTTTATAATGAAATAAATATATAAATTTCAAAATAATAATAATGATAACCTTAAGTAACTTGAACCCAAATTACACGGCACCCCAAGAATGTTGTTGCGGCACCCCATTTGAAAACCACTGTTTTAGTGTATTAGTTGATCTGGTGAACATGTGAAGTGTAGGTATTTTGAGGAGGCCATTTAGCCAAAAATTATGCATTTCATTTGATCCTCAAAGATCATAAATTGAAATAATTCAGATCTTAAATGTTCCATCACTTGCACCTTCAGTTTAACAGTGACACTCGTGTGGCATCTGTGAAACAGCCCTTTTTGTTTCAATTAAAAAAAATTTAATTTTAGTTTTTATTTTAGGTTTGTATTAAAATGAATGATGTCTTGAATTAATAAATGAGCCTTTCATTGCGAAGGTGCAGTCAGAGGAGTGTGTTGTTAAAATGTGTGTTGCTGAAATTTGGCGTGCTTGATATCAGGTAGCAGCCCCAACTTTCTTACTTGGAAACATGTTTGCAACTGTCTTCAAGGATATTATTCTAATTTATGCTGTTTTTTATGTGGGACTGTATAGAAAGCTTCACTGATATCTTAATAATGAGGTCAAATTATTCTTTTAATCTAATCTAGATTCTCGTAATAGCTAATCAGATTTCTCAGGAATTATCAACCCCCCTCCCCAACAAATTCATGCTGTGATTAACTTTCAACTTGGTTCCTAGCCATGTGGTCTTATATAGGCTGTGCCAAAAGTTGTGAAGGGGTTTGTAATGCCTATAAATTTTTAAAAATTGAGGAAAAATGCAAGAAATAAAATTAAAAATTTAATTTATTTAATGAAATAATTATTAAAACTAATTATGAAAAATTTAGTCACTTAAGTGACCTCCATTTTCAGTTTCATAAAGACATGCTCTTTTTGAGTGCATTTAACATCACATTTCTCAAAACATCAGGTTCTAAACTTTTCTCGAATTTCTCAAAATATCAGGTTCTAAACTTTTCTCAAATTTCTCAAAACATCAGGTTCATCTTGAATGTTCATCTTGAATGTTCCTTAATGCCTCCGGGGTTGGCTCGTCCATAGGCACTGCAGCACCCACGGCCATTTAATCTAGATATACAGTGAACGGAGTTATATGAAATTTTGTGAAGAACAATGCAACGCAATGAATATTTTTATTAACAGGACCTGTGTATAGTATGCGCATCCTCTATTTCTAGTAATTATTTCAATAATAAACAAATAAAAACACGAAATCATTTACAACTTTGAAGTTTAATTAACTGTAAACCTCACTGTGCACCAGGCAGTGACACATTTTGCATTCCAGTGAATATCTGGTAGTTGGTTGCCATTGGCAACTTGTCAATATACATTTTTTATAGGTGAAACGAATCAGTCACTGCAAAGCATGCAGTGCAGATTTCATTGTTGACCATGATAGGTATGTAGCCACGATGTCGGTGTCTTTTTGTTATTCACCCGAATTCCCATTAAATAACTAAATAATATCGGTGTTAAGTGAATACTTAACATTCAACAATGTAATTATGTGATTACAGCTTAATTGTGAATTAAGCTTGAACTTGGTAAGTTGAAGTTATATTATGAAGTGATGTGTAAGTAAAACATTATTTCTACGAAACACGATTTTGTGAAATTTGATTCGATTATAGCTTCCATGCTTCCCCATGAAGTAAATCGTGTGACAGCGAATAAATTTCAGCAACTTGTAATTTTGGCAATTGTAATACAAAAGTTCATCTTAACATCACATCCACTGTGCGAGATATACATTATTCAATTGCATACACACAGTTCTTGACAGAAATTCACACAACTACTAGGCAACGGTAGCCTCAGCAAGCCACAATGCGGTTTGTTTCCTATATTTCGGATCTTCTATGAGCCTTAGTAGGTCAATTCCGATATGTGTTAGGCACTGAATTGATTCTAACGCACTGGCTGGTATAAACCTGTCGGCCATCTTCAGTTTGTTGGTCTTCATTCTCAAGGATTTTGTGCCTCTTAATGCAGATGGTGGGATGTGCCACTCACAAAGCTGCTAGAAGCATGGTGATGATATCGTGCCAGTCATCATTTTGATTGTAGTTATTAATCGTTTCCGGCAATATCTGGTAAACGCTGCAGTTTAAGCTGTTCAGAGAGCTGCGTGGTCCTTAACTGTTGTGGGAGATGGTGCTTATGGTTTGCCCTCAAATTGAGGAAAGTCGGTTGTAGGATAGATGTGCGGAAGTTTGCCTTTAGCCAGCGTGTGGTTGATTGCTGGAACAAACTTCCATCTGACGTTGTAGTTGATAGCTTAAATAGATTCAAGGCAGAACTCAGAACTTGACAAACATTTGGACCGAGTGGATGGGTGAAATAAGGGTTTTTTTTTTCCTTTGGCTGATGCTATATAAGTTTGCTTTCTTGCATCATGTGCCTTTGCTAATGCTAAATGCTTCCAGAAATTGCGGAAGCACTGGAATCGGTGTTGTTATATTATTTTTGGTTTTTAGGAGCATTAGCAACTAACGCCATATTGCTAAGGGATATGCGGTGGTCATTCCCTGACCTTTCGGCATCCTCCATATTTGGTGGTCACGGGCTCGAACGCCGGTCTAATCAAGAAGCATGTGCTACGCACTGCTGCTCCTGCCCCCTGGCTATGGAGGTGTCATTGGAATCGGTGTAAATAGCATCAAAGAGGTTATATCCGAGGAAATCCATACAAACAGATGGTAAGCTCTCTGACTTTTGTCCTCCTCACAAACTTAAAGCCCTCTTGAAAGGTCACAGATTTGCAATGACTGAGGAAGTTATTCAGAATGTGGCATAGGAACAATGAACAATTTGAAAAAAACTTATCAGGAATGCTTCCAGAAGTTGTAAAAGGAGTGGAATCAGTGTATACAACATCCAGGAAACTACTTTGACCAAACAGCTGGCAAGCTTCATTTTTCAATTATTATTTCAGCTCCTGAACTTTCTGATCACTCCTCATTTTTAAAAACCATGCAAATATGAGACAATATGAATCAATTGGGAATTCTATTTATTAAAACAATCCTCAATTGTGTTAAATTGTCCAAATCTAAATACACTGTTTACTGTTGGCTTAGTACTTGAGGTATCCCTCAAACAACTATCATTTATGCATTTTATCTTAATTCACAAATCAACCAGAGATGTCCTAGAAAACTATAAACCACAACAGTATGTGAAGCATTAGTATTAATAGTGGCAAATGATGCAAGAAAGCAAGCTTATACAGCATATTTATTAATGTACAGCATGAGTCTGACTTCTGCACAAAAGAAAATTATGGAGCTCACAGTAAAAGAAGTAATACAGGGTGGGCCAAAAGTCAAAGGGATTTTAAAAATTTGTGTAAATTTTTTTCCTATAACAGTTCTTAAAAAAAATTTTTGTTGCAGATAAAGAAGTCCTTGGAATTTAATAACTGGGACTTACACAGTTGAGAAACCTACCAAAAATCACTATCCAACACTCTATTTAAACAGAGAGCTTATTTAAGAGTTTATAAAGTCAGATCATTAACATCAGAATCCATGTTCACATCTCATTGCACAATTCCAAAAACAGGGGCCTATAGCTGATTTGTCATGAAGCGGAAGACCACAAAGGACTTGTACTGATGACAATGTGGAGTGAGTAGAGGAAAACATAAAAGACCTGCAAGCCACCAGAAAATGAGCATCTCAGTTGGGATTACCAAGAACATTAATGAAGCACATTTTGAGAAGCTGTTTACACCTATTCACATAAAAGTTGCAACTGGTGCATGAAACCAACAGATCAGGTTCAGGGCTTACAGTATGCAGTTGCTTGTCAAGAATTGGCTAGAGAAAATTATGAATTCATTCACAAACTGATAATGAATGATGAGGCTCAGTTTCATTTAAATGATTTCATCAATAAGCAAAACAGTAGATTCCAGGATATCAGTAATCAAAAAATAGTTCACCAGCGACAAATGCACCCACTTCACTGTACAGTTTTGTGTGGTGTTACATCTGAAAGGTCCTTAATTCTTCAAGGATGATGAAGATAGTGCTGCTGTCATGGTGTCAACATAAATAATGACCAATATCAAGCCATAGTTAGAAATTTTTTTTTTAAGTCCAGAGTTTGTAGGCAATACAACAAGGTAATTCTAACAAGATGGTGCAACAGCATCTACTGCTCAAGAGACTATGGACCTTTTAAGATCAGTTTTTGGCAAATACATAATCTCAAAAAATTCTACATTTAATTAGCCTCAACAGTGAGGCAGAAGCCTTTGGAAGCTTCAGTTATTTTAGCGCTTTTAATCTAGTATATTTTTATTGTATTTTAATTCAGTATTTTATTATCATTTTATTTGTACATTCACTGTAAACTACATTTGTTTTATCCTATCTTAATTTGCCTTTAGCCTTTAATTTGCCTTCAGTATTTTATTATCAGTAATATTTGTATAATCACACTTATTTTGTTTTGTTTGATCTACTGTAAATTTATTGTAAATTTAAATATAAAGCTTTTTAAGATTTTGGTTTTTGTTTTTACTTCAATGGTTGGTGAGAAATACTAAAATCATAGTATAACATGATTACCTGACAATCAATTTACTAACTGGGATTGATAAGTTTGCCATCTTTTATTTTGTTTGATGGAGAATTCCACAAAAAATGAAGGAATTGAATAAAAAAAAAAAAAAAAAAGTGAATATAATTATCAGTTAACTAACAATGATCAATAACATTTTGTCCACTAAATTTTGTTGGGTGGTGAATACTAAAAAAAAAAAAAAAAAAAGTTTGAGATTAAGTCCATTGTGTCAGCAAGAATTAAGAATTGGAATTTTCTTGTGAATTATTCTAATAATTATTCTAAATTAATATCATATTAATAATTATTAATATGTGAATTATTAAAAAAATTAATCGCTTGGCTGGTGTTTGAGTCTAATTATTGCAGTATGAATTATTCTAATAAGGTAATTAATTATTACAATATTGATATCGACTTGTGGAACAGGGATGTCTCATAAAATTGACATTGTGTAAAATTTAAGCAAGCTTATAATTGGATCTAATATATTGGATCCTATGTAAACTCTAGGAGAACATACATTGCTTTTGTTGATATACAAAAAGCCTTTGATAACATAAATTGGAAGAAGTTGTTCAGAGTCATGAAAAACTTTGGCCTGGACTGGAGAGACAGAAGGCTTATCCTGCATGTGTACAAGACAACTTACTGAACTAGATATTAACGGTACCATAAAGGAAGCAAAGATCAGGAGAGGTGTGAGGTAGCGTTGCTGTTTATCCCCGTACCTTTTCAACATGTTATCGAGGAATCCATAACAAAAATGAAGCAGGAAGCAAAGGGTATCAAGATTGATGGGCATCAGATTTGCGTATGACATACCATTATTAGCTGACTCAGAGCATGAGCTGTGTAAGATGTTGGAAAGGCTATCATTAAGGCTACCAGATTCACATCTAAAGATAAATGCACAAAAGACTAAAATACTTGTCATCACCAAGAATGATGAACAACCTCAAACAAACATCAAAATGGAGAACAACAAAGTGGAACAAGTGAAACAGTTTTGTTATTTGGGGAATTTCATTACCCAGGACAACCGTTGCGCGACAGAGATCAGAAGAAGAATCACTCTTGTCAAGCAAACTTTCAGTAACAAGCAAAATATTCTAACCAGCAGACACATCGACAGGGAGACCAGGAAAAAGTTTGCTAAGTCATTTGTTTGGAGTGTGCTGCTGTATGGAAGTGAAACCTGGACATTATGCAAGCAAGATATCAAGAGACTGGAGTCATTGGAGATGTGGGTCTGGAGGAGGATGTTGAGGGTTAGCTGGACCGAGTGACGATCCAATGAATCTGTCTTGAACAAGATGCAAGAAAAGCAGCAGCTACTCACGACGGCAGAAAAAAGACAATCTAAATTTTTAGAACACACCCTAAGACATAACAAATTTTTAGTGAATATCTCAGAAGGAAAAATATTGGGAAAGAAAGGAAGGGGATGACCAAGGAAGAAAATTTTGGAAAACCTAATGAGGAAAATGAACTCTAGGGGATATGAGGAAATGAAACGTTCAGCAGTAGACAGATATATATGGTTGCAGCAACAGGGCGAAGCCTTTAGAGTTTGATGATGTAAACTTTCTAGAGAACGGCTGGAATTTGGTTGATCATGGTTGATTTGTCATTTGTGGGTGCAGAGAAATGAAAAAAGAAAAAAAATTGGTGTATCCAGGTTGTCAAAAGTAATATAATGTAAAAAATTTAATTTATTTATATAGTAATGTCAGGAGTATTCTGAACAAATTAAATGAATTTGAGCTTTCGATCAGGTCAGGTTAGGTAATGCTGATGTGGTTAGACTTAATTAGACATAGTACTACTCAGAGATATGAAATGAATTTCATTTTGGTGAATACTGTATGTTCAGGAGAGATAGGGAAGGAAGGAAGTGGGAGGAATGATGCTTACAATCAGAAACTCTGAAGGCAAGAAGAATCTTCCCTGAATCAGATCAAGGTATTGCAGATGTTGAGTCACTGTGGTTTAAAATGACTTGCAGTAAAGGAAAGATGATAGTGGGGATATACTATGTTACAGGCCAAATGACTTTGAGAAGTATGACAAAAATCTCTTTAGGCAATTAGAATGTGCTATCATGTATGACTCCTGTCATGGGCTACTTCACCATATTTCTTATAGATCGGAATGTGTGGACCAGAAATGTGCCTCATTGATGTTCTTGGTAATCCCAACTGAGATGCTCATTTTCTGGTGGCTTGCAGGTCTTTTATGGTTTCCTCTACTCACTCCACATTGTCATCAGGACAAGTCCTTCATGGTCTTCCGCTTCATGGCAAATCAGCTATATAACAGAAGATCTGGACACCACCTCAGATATGAGAATAACATTTCATAGTAGAGTAAATCTGTGACTTGAGAGAGAGAGGGGGGATTGGTTACTCGCATTTACAAAGATCAGAAGGCAGACCACATGATGGAAGCGTGTAGAGTATCATAATAGCTAAATGTCGCAAGGAAATTAACTTTGGCATCTGCAGAAAGGGGGTGAAAGAAAACAATTCTCTCATTCATACTTTCCTCACTGCTGAAAAGTTGCTATCTCAACTTTTTCAGATGGACCAGTGTAACAATGGGATCCCTCAGGAATCACTGTTTGGTCCCTTCCTATTTGTGTGTTGACATATTTTCGAATAAATGGGACAATTGCCATTTATCCAAACATGTTCAGTTGTGTAGCGGGAGAGCTCTCTTATGACTTATGAGCCTAACTGACTTATGAGCCCTTCTGACTTATGAGCCTAATTGTATGAAAAACTTGAAAGGGGGGGGATAGCGATAGCAGGCAGTGACCATAATACCATAAAATGAGTTGAAACTAAACCATGTGCAGTTAAAGGTAAAGATAGATTCAATTTCAAGAGAGGGCTAAATGGAATGAGATATTTCTTAGGCTCGTTTAACTGGCGCGACTATTGTATGGGTTGGATACAAATAGACAATGGGATATGTTCAAGGGATTTATCTTTAAAGCCACAAATGCATTAGTAGTAGTGGTATATGATGCAAGAAAGCAAACTTAATAAAGCATCAGCCAAAAAAAAAAAAAACCTTCCCACATTCTGTCCACCCCTCCAATAATTTTGTGTAGTTCTTTCTTGAATTTATTCAAAATGCCCACTTCCATAATATCAGATAAAAGTTTGAAACAACAGTCAGCCACCTGGCAGCTGGAGACAAACCTCCACACATCTGCCCAGAAACCATCCTTCTTCATTAGCATTAGCATTAGTAGAGGCATTTGATGCAAGAAAGCAAGCTTATGCAGCATCAGCCAAAAAAAAAAAAAAAAAAAAACCCACTTCCACTTCACCCCTCTGTTCGTTCAAAATACCTGTCCAGCTGAGCCTTAAACTTATTTAGGCTATCAACCTCCACCACAAGGGATGGCAGTCTGTTCCACCAACCAACCACCCGCTGGCTAAAGGCAAATTTCCGCACGTCTATCCTACATCTGTCTTTCCTCAATTTGAATTTATGCCTTCTCAGGTGATTTTTCTGAGCTAGAGGAAGAATCCCATCAGCATTGAGCATGCTTAAACCATTCAAGGCTTTATACACCTCTATCAGATCACCTCGCTGGTGCCTAGTCTCCAGACACTGTAATTTGCAAAACTTAAGCCTTTCTTCGTAAGAGCACCCCTTTGTTCCATTCACTAATCTTGTTGCCCTTCTCTGTACTCGTTCCAGCAGCTCTACATCCTTCTTGAAATGAGGCCTCCAGACCTGTATACAGTACTCTAGGTGTGGCCTGACCATTGCCTTATACAATGGAATAATCACCTCCTTATCCCTGCTGGAAAAATTCTACTCTTGCAGCCCGTCTGCACTGCTCAGAGAACTTCATATCTGCCTGCACAACCACCCCCAAGTCCCTTTCATTCTCTACCACTGTCAGTGTAGTACCACAGAGTTGATACATTGCTCTGGGGTTGCTGTTTCCCATGTGTAGTACTTTACATTTGTCAATGTTAAACTTCATTTGCCACCTCTCAGCCCATCTGCTCAACCTTTCCAGATCCTGTTGCAGCAGCATAGTGTCAGTAGTGTCCTTGACAACCCTGCCAACCTTTGTATCATCTGCAAACTTGGACATTAAGCTTGATATACCATCATCAATATCATTTATAAATACAGAAAACAATAATGGACCCAACACTGAGCCCTGAGGGACTCCACTAATAACATTAGTCCATGATGAGCAGTGTCCATTGATTACCACTCTCTGTCTTCTCCCCCTCAACCACCCCTTTATCCATAGCAGCAATTTGCCTCCAATGTCACACTGCTCCAATTTGTGTAGCAGTCTTCCATGTGCAACAGTATCAAAAGCCTTTCTAAGATCCAAGTATATAATATCAAAGTTATTCCCTGCATCCAGTTCTTTTGTGACTGCATCATAGTATCCAATCAAGTTGGTTAGGCAAGACTTCCCCTTAACAAAACCATGCTGTGTCTGAGCTATAACTGAAGTCTTGTCTAAATGATCCTGCAGTGCTTCTTTAACCAGTGCCTCCATTAATTTTCCTGGAACAGACGTTAAGCTCACAGGTCTATAATTACTTGTGTCAGCCTTTGATCCTCCTTTGTGAATTGGGGTCACATTTGCACATTTCCAGTCTATGGGTACCTCCCCTGAGTCCAAGGAAGCTCTCATAATTATGGCTAAGGGTTTGCTTACTTCCTTTGCTGCCTCCTTTAATATAACTGGATAGATCCCATCCACCCCGGGTGCCTTTCTTGTGTTTATCTTCAACAGTTTCTCCTCCACTTTACTCCCAGTTATTTCAAGATTCTGTAGCTTACTGCTAGAGTTGAATACACCTCTGGCATTCCCCTTGCTGAATAACTCCTCATGTGTGAATGTCGATGCAAAATATTCATTTAGTTTGTTAGCTACCTGAGCAGGATCATCAACAGTTGACCCATCAATATCAAGTGGACCAATCTGATTCATCCCCTTCCTTCTAGAGTTTACATAAGTAAAGAACTCTTTGCTGTTTTTCTTTGCATCCCTTGCCAAGGATTTCTCGTAATCTGCCTTCGCCTGCCTAACCTCCTTTGTAACTTGGTTGCATATCAACTTGTATCTATCATAGGCTTCTGTGTCATGTGTTAATTTGTAAGTATCCCATGCATTTTTCTTCTCTGCCATATGCCTCATTAGTTCATCTGACATCCATTTTGGCCTAAACCTTGAACAATATTTCTTAGTTGGTATGTAAAGCCTAGTAGCTTCCAAGATAAGTTCTTTGAATGCTTCCCATTTTGAATTTGCTGTTGGTAACATCATCAGTTGGTCCCACTGTATAGAATTTAAATACTGTCTCAGTCCATCGTAGTCGCCTTTACGGAAGCAATAACCCTTCCCTTTACCCCTAATGGTAGTTACCTCTTTCAGTAAATCCCACTTCAGCACACTGTGATCACTGCCACCTAGTGGTTCATTTATCTGCAGATTCTTAATGCATGAAGAATCACTGCTGATAATCAAATCAAGAGTATTACTCCCTCTAGTTAGCATTAGCATTAGTAGAGGCTTTTGATGCAAGAAAGCAAGCTTATGCAGCATCAGCCAAAAAAAAAAAAAAAAAAAAGTAACATAAATAAATAAAAATAACCACTTCCACTTCACCCCTCTGTTCGTTCGAAATACCTGTCCAGCTGAGCCTTAAACTTATTTAGGCTATCAACTTCCACGACAAGGGATGGAAGTCTGTTCCACCCACCAACCACCCGCTGGCTAAAGGCAAATTTCCGCACATCTATCCTACATCTGTCTTTCCTCAATTTGAATTTATGCCCTCTCAGGTGATTTTTCTGAGCTAGAGGAAGAATCCCATCAGCATTGAGCATGCTCAAACCATTCAAGGCTTTGTACACCTCTATCAGATCACCCCGCTGGTGCCTAGTTTCCAGACACTGTAATTTGCAAAACTTAAGCCTTTCTTCGTAAGAGAACCCCTTTGTCCCATTCACCAATCTAGTTGCCCTTCTCTGTACTCGTTCCAGCAGCTCTACATCCTTCCTGAAATGAGGCCTCCAGGCCTGTATACAGTACTCTAGGTGTGGCCTGACCATTGCCTTATACAAGGGAATAATCACCTCCTTATCCCTGCTAGAAAAATTCCTATATATCATTGACAATACACCATGAGCTACTCTTGCAGCTCGTCTGCACTGCTCAGAGAACTTCATATCTGCCTGCACCACCACCCCCAGGTCCCTTTCATTCTCTACCACTGTCAGTGTAGTACCACAGAGTTGATACGTTGCTCTGGGGTTGCTGTTTCCCATATGTAGTACTTTACATTTGTCAATGTTAAACTTCATTTGCCACCTCGAAGCCCATCTGCTCAACCTTTCCAAATCCTGTTGCAGCAGCATAGTGTCAGTAGTGTCCTTGACAACCCTGCCAACCTTCTTATCGTCTGCAAACTTGGACATTAAGCCTGATATAGGACATTGCCTCCCGAACATGCTGATGTAGAAAACAATCATCCAATAAATCCACAAAAGCCCTGCTAGTGTGTGAGTAACCAGCCCCCAAATTCCAGTCAATATCTGGGAAATTAAAATCTCCCATTATAAGACTCTCTGATTTACTGGCCCACTCTATTTCCCTGTACAGTTCCTTATTATACTCATCAGAGTCATTAGGCCTATAGCACACTCCTACTCTCAATTTTGATCTTCCAATGCTTATGTCACACCAAACTGACTCAACACTGCACTGCCCAGCGATGTCGACTGGCTTCACTTCCTTGGATTTTATGTGTTTCTTAACTAATAGCATAACCCCTCCCCCCCTTCCTATCCTGTCTATCCTTTCTGTAGACGTTGTACTCCCCAAATTGCAGTTCTGCATCCCTTATATCTGTGTGACACCACGTCTCTGATATCCCAACAATATCTGCCTTTGATGCTTTGAGCAATACCTCAAATTCATCAAATTTATTTACTAAACTCCTAGCATTGGTGTACACGCAAGTATACCTGCACCTGTTTCTATTCTTAGCTACCCTAACACAACCCATGTGTTTACTTGTACCGCAATGGCTCCCAGCAGTCTCTGATATACCATGCATCTTGTTTTTCAGGCTTCTGCTCATTCTAATAGAAAGAATGCCATCAGCATTGAGCTTGCTCAATCTGTTCAAAGCTTTAAACGCCTCAATAAGATAACTTTTTAAGTGCCTAGTCTCCAGATGCAGCAGTTTGCAGAGCTAAAGCCTGTCTTGGTAAGACCACCCTTTCGTTCCCTTCACCAGTCTCTTTGCCCCTTTCTGCACTCATTCAAGCAGATCGGTATCCTTCCTAAAATGAGGCTTCCAAATTTGTATACAGTAATCAAGATATGGCCTAACCAAAGTCTTTTTGATAATTACCTCCTTATCCCTGCTAGCAAAATTCCTGTATATCATTGAGAAAACCCCATGAGTTGTCTGCAGGCAGCCTGTCTGACTTGCTTGGAGAACTTCATATTTGACTGTACAATTACCTCCAGGTCTTTCATTTTCCACCACACTAATCCTGGGGTTACTGCTACTCATATACAGTACCATGCATTTGTCAATGTTAAAATTCCATTGCCATTTCTCAGCCCATCAGTCCAATTTTTCTAGATCTTGTTTCAATAGGTTACCTTGATTACTGTCATTAACCACCCTGCCAACCTTTGTATCATCTGCAAACTTAGACATTAAGCCTGATATACCTTCATCAATATCATTAATAAATATGGAAAACAACAGTGGGACTAGCACTGAACCCTGGGGAACTCCAATAATAACATTAGTCCATGAAGAGTACTGTCTATTAATAACCAGGGGCTCACATCTCGTGAGTATGGGTTTGGCACACCCAGGGTCCTGAGCTGGATATCATCATTCTTCTCTTCTTGGTGATTCCCTTTTACTTTTCTCTCTTTCTCTCTCTCTCTTAGGGTAACTGGGGAATTTTTTTTTGGCTGGTGCAGCATAAGCCTCAGGCTTCCTTGCACCATATAGCTAATAATAATAATAATAATAATAATAATAACCACACAGTCTTCTCCTTCTCAACCATCCATTTATCCAGTGCAGTAACTTGCCCTTAATGCCACACTGCTCCTGTACAGCAGTCTTTTATGTGCAACAGTATCAAAACCTTTCCTGAAATCCAAGTGTATGATATCAAAATAGTTTCTTGTATTTAGTTCCTGCATCATAATATTCAATCAGATTGGTCAGACATGATCATCCCTTAACAAATCCATGCTGTTACTGCAGTATAAGTGCATTCATGTCTAGTTGAACATGCATTACTACTTTAACCAGAGACTCCAATTTTTCCCCCCAGAACTGAGTTAAGCTAAGAGATCTATAATTACTCATATCACCCTTTGACCCCCTCCCCTTTGTGAATTGAGGATAGATTTGCACATCGGCAGTCCATAGGAACCTCTCCTAAACCCCAAAGATCCAAAGATGCACATATAATTATGGCTAAGGATTTTCTTACCCTCCTTTGCTGTGTCTCTTAATATAATCAGATAGATCCCATCCACCACAGGCAACTTTCTTATGTTAAGCTTCAACAGTTTCTCTTCCACTTCCCTCTAAGTTATCACAAAATCTTTTAGCTCCCTGTAAGACTTTGAACTCCTGGAACTTCCCTCTCTAAAGAAACTCATGCGTGAAGTTTATGGATTTTGACAACTAGCGTTCATACCAGTGGTCAAATTCCATAAACTTCACATAAACATAAGATGCCAGAATTGGTGACAAGTGAGGTTAAGAGTTTGATTGAGCAAATGAAGCAAGCATTGGACAGTTAGAGAAAGCTATGTGATTCCTATTTGTATGAGTATTGTAAGAGAATATATAACAAAGCCACTAATGGAAAAGGGCAGGCAAAAGCTGATTATTAGAAAGCATTAGCAAAGACAGCTAAGAACAAAGGTAATCTTGTGATGTGAATAAAACAGAAAGGACAGTAAATCCAATAGGTTGTATAATTGGATAAATGGAAGATCTATAGAAAGTTCAGCAGAAATGGCAGCTGAGTTGCACAGATACTTCCCATTGATGTTTACAATCGAAAGCAAGCTCAAAACTCTGGGGAATGTTCAGGATATCAGGCTGCTATAAAATAAGTAATATAATGATCTCAGACACGCATTTGTTAGAAAAGCTAATGAGATTAATGGAGGGCAAGGCTATAGGGAAAGATGTTTTGTTATATATTGAGTTGTAATTAAAAATGCTTCTTATGAGTGTATCAAACCATTGGGAATGTTAATGAGTATCATTGTACATCCAGAAAGATTCCCTTAGACTGGAGAAATACCGATATCTCTCCAGTCTACAAAGGTGGTGCCAAATATGAGGTAGGTAACTATAGGCCAGTGAGTTAGATTTCTGTGGTAGGGAGGATCATGGAGTTAGTATTAGTATTAGTAACAGCCGCATGGTGCAAGAAAGCCTATGGCTTATGCTGCACCAGCCAAAAAAAAAATCCGAACAAAACAATGATAAAAACAAAAAATAAATAAATAAATAAATTAAATAAATAATAATAATTAATAAATAAAAAAAAAAAAAATAATAAATAAAAAGGAAATTAAACCTATCATCCTATGCGCTTCCCTTACCCGAAAGTACTATCCAGATGACCTTTGAATTTCCCCAAACTGTTGGCCTCTACCACCCATGAAGGCAACTTATTCCAGTAATTTACAACTCGCTGGCTAAAATAAAACTTCCTGCAGTCCAATCTAAACATTTCCCCCCCGTAACTTGAATTTATGTCCCCTAGTTCTAGCATCATTTATAATCTTGAAAATTTCGTCCTCATTCATTTTACTGATGCCTCTCAGAGCCTTAAACACCTCAATCAAATCTCCTCTAAGGTGTCTGGTTTCCAAACTCTGCAACCCACATATTCGAAGTCTTTCTTCATAAGGACGCTCTTTTGCCGATCTCACCAGGCGAGTTACCCTTCTTTGCACCCTTTCAAGAATCTCGATGTCTTTCTTTAGGTGCGGTCTTCATACTTGAACACAGTATTCCAAGTGTGGTCTAACATAAGCCTTATATAATGGGATTATCACGTCCCTATCTCTACTTGCAAAAGTTCGATAGATCATCGATAGGACACCATGGGCCTTCCTTGCAACCTGTTTACAATGCTCAGAGAATTTCATGTCTGACCGTATCGTAACACCCAAGTCCCTTTCCTCCAGTACTGGGTTTAGTTGAACTCCACCAAGTGAATAAGTTTTTTTGGGATTACTGTTTCCCAGGTGTAATACCTTACACTTTGTTGGATTAAAGCACAGCTGCCATTTTTCTGACCATTCCTGAAGTCTATCTAGGTCTCTCTGAAGAAGCTCAGCTTGACAGTGATCATTACCTACTCTACCAATTTTAACATCATCTGCAAATTTAGACATCACGCCCTCTATCCCTTCATCAATGTCGTTTATGAAAATTAAAAACAACAGTGGTCCTAATTCTGATCCTTGGGGAATCCCACTTCTTACATCAACCCAATCTGAGGAATAGCCATTTATCACAACCCTCTGCCTCCTGCCCTGAAGCCATCCTTCTATCCATCTAAGGATTTTCCCAGTGATTCCAACCTGTTCCAGCTTATTAAGCAACCGCTCATGTGGGACTGAGTCAAAAGCTTTGCTGAAATCTAAATAAACAATGTCGAAATTATTCCCCAAATCCAACTCGTGAGTGACTCTTTCGAAATAGCGAACCAGATTTGTTAAATATGATTTTCCCTTTACAAAACCGTGCTGAGTATCCTTGAGAACTTCAATTCGATCCAAATGATCCTGAATTCCACCCTTGATCATTGCCTCCATGATTTTCCCTACTACTGAAGTCAGACTGACAGGTCGATAATTTCCAACTTCACTTTTAGAGCCACCCTTATGTATGGGAGATACATTTGCACTTTTCCAATCCAAGGGAATCTCCCCAGAGTCTAGTGATGCTCGCATAATTAGCCTCAATGGTTCAATGCACTCGCTTGCCGCCTCTCTTAAGATTATAGGGTATATTCCATCAACTCCAGGAGCCTTACTGGTCTGTAGGCTCGAAAGCTTTTTCGTTAAATAATCTTGCGAAATTTCAATATCATTAATTACATATTTTTTAACTTCGCTCCCACAATTTCCCATTGCCACAAAAGGCTTTTCATTTGTAAATAGTTATGGTTAAGAGTTTATGGTTAAGGATGCCATTCAGGACTATCTTGAGAAGAATGCTATCTTGAATAGATCCAAGCATTGGTTTTTTTAAGGGGAGGTTGTCTTAAATTCCACAAACCTCCCCTTAACCAATCTTGTGAATTACCATGATTTAGTCATTAACAGTTAGATGCAGTTAGATTTTCACATTATATATCTAGGCTTTAGTAAAGCTTTTCATAAAGTTCCTCATGGAAGTCTTCTATATAAACTGGAAGAAATTGGAGTTACTAGCAAGATCTGCACTGGTTTGCAGGCAGGCTTAATAGTAGGATACTGAGAGTTGTCATAAATGGTCAGTTCAGATGAACCAGTGTAACAATTGGGATCTCTCAGGAATCAGTTTGGTCCCTTCCTATTTCTAATTTTTATAAATGATACCGATGAGAGCATCCAAGGTAAGCTGTCAAAGTTTGCTGATGATTTGAAGGTGATTCACTGTAATTATTAATTTTACCATTTGCTCAACTTCGTAAATTGGGACAAAATTAACTTCTTCAATCTATGGCGATCTCCTCTCTCTCCAAGGATGCTCTCATGATTATGGGCAAAGGTTTGCTCATTTCTTTTGCTCATGCTGTCATGATTATGGGCAAAGGTTTGCTCATCTCTTTTGCTGCCTCTTAATATAATTGGATATATTCTATTTGTCCAAGTGCCTTATTTTTAGCTTCAAACATTTTCCTTACACTTGTCTTTCAGTCATCAAAGCCATTTAGCTCCCTGCTAGAATTTAATATACTTCTTCCATCCCCATCCCTAAAAAATTCTTCATGTATGAATGTAGGTACAAAATATCTGTTTGTTTGTCAGCAACCTTAACATCTTCAGCAGTTATGCTATTCATATCTGGTAGGCCAGTGTTCATTGCTTTCCTTCTAGTGTTAACATAAGCAAATAATTACGTACTACTTTTCTTTTTGTTGTTTTCCAGAGACTTCTTGTAAGCTGTCTTAATTTGCCTTAACCACCTTCGTGACTAGTTTATACTCTCTATATCCCTGATAATTATTACCCATCCCACAAATTTGCCATCTCTGCCACTATTTTGATTAGTTCACCTGACACCCATTTAGGTTGAAGTTCTGAGCAGTATCCCGTAGTTGATATGAAAAGCCTAAATAGCTTTTGCAATTACTTCCCTGAATGTTTCTCATGTAGAATTTACATTTGGTAACATTGAGTTGGTCACACTGAATAGAATTTAAAGGTGCCCAAGACAATTATGGTCACCTTCACAAAAGCAAAATCCCTTTCTTTTATCTTTGACAGTACCTGTATTTTTAAATAGATCCCACATCAATACACTGTGATCAATGCCACCTAGTGGTTTTTTAATGTGTTGATTCCTAATGCACAAAGGGTCATGGCACATAATTAGAAGGTGCCTCCATAGCCAGGTGGGCAGGAGCAGCAGTGCATAGCACATGCTTCTTGATTAGACTGGGGTTCAAGCCCGTGCCCACCAAATACGGAGGATGCGGAAAGGTCAGGGAATGACCACCGCATAGCTCCGGAGCAATATGGCCTTAGTTGCTAATGCTCCTAAAAACCAAATAACAAACAAACAACATAATTAGATCAAGAGTATTACTTTTTCTCTTTGCCTGTTTAAAATGCTGGTGTAGAAAAGTCATTAAATAAATCTGGAAAACTCTTTCCACTGTGTGAGTGAGCAACCCACGTTTTCTAGTCAATATCTAGAAAGTTCAAATCCTTCATTATAAGGCATTCTGTTTTACTGGCTCACTCTATTTGTCTGTGTAGTTGCTCATCTACTGAACACTTATTTTGCCTATAGCACACTCCTACTAATTTTTGTTTTCTCAGTGCTTATGTCATACCCAATTGACCCAATGTTTCACTGGCCACCTATGTAAACTGTGTGCACTGCCTTAGATTCTATGTGCTTCTTAACCAAGAATATAACTCCCCCCACTGCTGTTAATTTTTTTTCGGTATATACAGTACTCACCATATTCAAATTCTGCATCTGTTTCATTTCTCTAATATCCCTAAAATTTGCAAGTTTGATAACTTAACCAGTACTTCAAATTTGTTTACTATATTCCTTATGTAGTGGATGTGGAAGTATACATTCACCAGTTTTAGCACTTAGTAATCCTAACACAGCCCATGTATTTGCTTATCCCATGAGCAGGCTGTGCAAATGGGAGTTGCATTAGATGCGCTGCATCGGGGCTCTGATCTACAGGCTCCAATCGAGGGAGCCATCAAAGTCTTAACATAAATAAATGAGGTCCCTGATTAGATATCGACTAGTGCATTTCAACAGGTTTTTCTACTTTTACATAGAAAAGATTTGACTTACTCCGTATACCTCTTCATTTTATGTAGAAAAGTGTGTGCGAGACAGGGCAAGCAAAGCCCTCTAGTATTATATTATTATTATATATTATCTTTCTGTACATTAAAATAATTTTCCTTCTAATGATATTTATTCAGCCAGTGGGAGAAGAGATCGGGTTACGTGGTAATAAGTAACAAATACAAAAATATGTAACAGAAGCTGGTTTTAGCATTAGCATTAGTAGAGGCATATGATGCAAGAAAGCAAGCTTATTCAGCATCAGCCAAAAAAAAAAAAAAAAAAACACACCACTCCCATTTCACCCCTCCGTTCGCTCGAAATACCTGTCCAGTTGAGCCTTAAATTTGTTTAGGCTATCAATTTCAACAACAAGTGATGGAAGTCGGTTCCACCAACCAACCAACCACCCGCTGGCCAAAGGCAAATTTCCGCACATCTATCCGACATCCGTCCTTCCTCAATTTGAATTTATGCCCTCTGAGCTGATTATTCTGAGCAAGATGAAGAATCCCATTGGCATTGAGCATGCTCAAACCATTCAAAGCCTTATACACCTCTATCAGATCACCTCGCCGGTGCCTAGTCTCCAGACTCTGTAATTTGCAAAACTTAAGCCTTTCTTCGTAAGAGCAACCCTTTGTTCCATTCACTAATCTTGTTGCCCTTCTCTGTACCCGTTCCAGCAGCTCTACATCCTTCTTGAAATGAAGCCTCCAGACCTGTATACTGTACTCAAGATGTGGCCTAACCATTGCCTTATACAAGGGAATAATCACCTCCTTATCCCTGCTAGAAAAATTCCTGTATATCATTGACAAGACACCATGAGCTACTCTTGCAGCTCGTCTGCACTGCTCAGAGAACTTCATATCTGCCTGCACAATTACTCCCAGGTCCTTTTCATTCTCCACCACTGTCAGTGTAGTGCCGCAGAGTTGATACGTTGCTCTGGGGTTACTGTTTCCCATATGTAGTACTTTACATTTGTCAATGTTAAAACTTCATTTGCCACCTCTCAGCCCATCTATTCAACCTTTCCAGATCCTGTTGCAGCAGCATAGCGTCAGTGGTGTCCTTAACAACCCTGCCAACCTTTGTATCATCTGCAAATTTGGACATTAAACTTGATATCCCATCATCAATATCATTCATAAACACCGAAAACAACAACGGACCCAACACTGAACCCTGAGGAACTCCACTAATAACATTAGTCCACGTTGAGCAGTGTCCATTGATTACCACTCTCTGTCTTCTGCCACTCAACCATCCCCTTATCCATAGCAGCAATTTGCCTTCAATGCCACACTGCTCCAATTTGTGCAGCAGTCTTCCATGTGCAACAGTATCAAAAGCCTTTCTAAGATCCAAATATATAATATAAAAGTTATTCCCTGCATCCACTTCTTTTGTGACTACATCATAGTATCCAATCAAATTGGTCAGGCAAGACCTGCCCTTAACAAAACCATGCTGCGTCTGAGCTATAACTGAATTCTTGTCTAGATGATCCTGCAGTGCTACTTTAACCAGTGCCTCCATTAATTTACCTGGAACAGAAGTTAAACTAACAGGTCTATAATTACTTGTGTCAGCCTTTGATCCACCTTTGTGAATTGGGGTTACATTTGCACATCTCCAATCTATGGGTACCTCCCCTGAGTCCAAAGAAGCTCTCATAATTATGGCTAGGGGTTTGCTTACCTCCTTTGCTGCCTCCTTTAATATAACTGGATAGATCCCATCCACCCCAGGTGCCTTTTTTATGTTTATCCTCAACAATCTCTCCTCCACTTTCCTCTCAGTTATTACAAAATCATCCAGCTGACTGCCAATGTTTTCTTTACCTACATCATTCTCCTTCCTGAATAACTCCTCATGCGTGAATGTAGATGCAAAATACTCGTTTAGATTGTTAGCCACCTGAGCAGGATCCTCAACTGTTGAACCATCAATATCCAGTGGACCAATCTGATTCATCCCTTTCCTTCTTGAGTTTAAATAGGTAAAGAACACTTTTCTGTTTTTCTTTGCATCCTTTGCCAAGGATTTTTCGTAGTCTGCCTTTGCCTGCCTAATCTCCTTTGTGACTTGGTTACAGACCGACTTATATCTATCATAGGCTTCCATGTCACCCATTAATTTGTATGTATCCCATACTGTGATATGTTTGTTTTACTGTGATAAAACAAACTCCTGTTTAAGCGTGGTCACGTGCTATGTTTATCTAACATGACCACAAGGTACCATTCTTGATTTCCATATGTAATGTATTTATTTAAATAAACTAAATGCAAGAAGGCATATTTTAAGTGTTTAAGATTCTTTATCTATATAATATCAGTGTAGATACACCATAGACAATTCTTAAAGAAAAACTATTATCGTAGTATGAAAGGTACCCACTGGTGAAAAGCCAACTTTAAAACTATGCTGCCTGGGTGGTGGTGCCCACCGAGAATAAGTGACAATAGTCTTCTCTATTATTGAAACATTACTTATTCGAGGTAGTGCAATACATGGTAACTCGTGAAGGATGAGTACGATATGAGATACAAATGAAATGATTCCTTTCACACTGCGATCGTAGTTTTTCTTTAAGAGTTGTCTATGGTGTATCTGCACTGATATTATATAGATATAGTAACGTATTTATGTATTCATAGCTGAGGAAAAGACACACACAGAGTCGAAAGCTTCTGTATTTCTTTTTATTTTATCAAAAGAAGCGAGTGCAGCCCCCTAGTATTGTATTGTATTGGTAGTGGCTAGTACTAGTAGTAATGTGCATGGGTTGAAGGAGATAGAAGTGAGGAGGAGGGGATGTGCCAGAAACTTTGCTCTGGAGACTAAACATGGGATTCACCATTTCAGGCCTCCAATTAGCAAAGTATTGGAGTATTGCACCAGTCAATGAGAGTCATCTACCACCTAGAATTGCCAAGTTAAAATTTCTCTTGTCTTATTAAATTAAATCATCCCTTAAATAAGACATAGGGGAACATTTAAGATAATTATACGGGGTGTCTCAAAAATACACGGCATAACTTCAGGAATCAGTTCCTCATATGTAGACAATGAAAATATTTTATATCAACATAGTTCCAGAAATGCTTGGTTCTCGAGTTATTAACCGGAATGTCTTATCTCCCGCAGGTGATTTCCTTCCTCACAAGGTACTGACAGAATCTGGTGTTTTCCATTCTGACCACGTACTCAAATCAGGAGCAAGCGGATATGCACTTTATGTATGGTTTGGCGGACGGCAATGCTCTGGAGGCTCGTCATTTGTACCATGAAAGGTTCCCAGAACGAAGATGTCCAGACATGAAAACGTTTGAAGGTATCCATCACCATCTTTGTGAACATGGGACCTTTACACCTTGTGGTGCCGATAGAGGACGACCAAGATCTATGACTTCTGAAGTCGAGGGAGATTTTGGATGTTGTGCATGCCACTCCTGGAATCAGCACACACAGAATAGCAATGCAACTGGCTGTTCAACGTTCGACTATTTGTAGAGTGTTGCGAGAACACCAACTGCGTCTTTACCATTTGTAACGGGTACAGGCCTTGTCACCAGCAGATTACCCTCGAGTAATGTTCTGCCAGTGGTTCTTGCAGCAGTGTGGTACAACTCCTCACTTTCCTGCCTTAGTGATATTCACAAATGAAGCACAGTTCACACGAGATGGAATCCAAAGCTTTCACAATCAGCATGTATGGGCTGAGGAAAACCCACATGCAATTCTTCCTTCACATCACCAACAGCGGTTCAGCTTCAACATCTGGGTGGGCGTTTCCTGGTGATAAGTTATTTGTGCCCCATGTACTTCCAAACAAACTCACAGGACAGGCGTACAGAAACTTTCTGGAAAACAACATGCCTGATTTCTTGGACGACATGTCACTGATCGTTTGTCAATAAACACATTTCATGCACGATGGTGTTCCCGCACATTTCAGCCACCTAGCCCGCAATTACCTGAATCAAAGGTTTCCTGGTCAGTGGATAGGTAGAGGTGGACCAACTGCTTGGCCTCCACACTTACATGATTTAAACCCATTCGATTTCTTCTTGTGGGCCATTTTAAAGTCATCGGTGTATTCGACTCCGGTAGCTGATTTGGAAACTCTCCGCAATCGAATTGTGGCAGGTTGTGAGACAATACGAAACATGCCAGGAATTTGGCATTGTCTTTACAAGTCCATGAGACGTCGATGTGAAGCCTGTATTCAGGCAGGGGGTGGACATTTTGAACAATTACTATAAGGTGATGTGAACAGTTAAGTATCATAGACAGACCTTCAAAACTCAGAAACCAAGCATTTCTAAAACTATGTTGATATAAAATATTTTTATTGTCTACATATGAGGAACTCATTCCTGAAGTTATGCCGTGTATTTTTGAGACATCCTGTATAATTGCAACATTTATTTTCTTTGAGGAAATCAATTAATAAAATTTCCTCTTTCTCTGAATTCAGGGAAACAGTTAAGTCTTCAGTGAAGATTGAAATAAGCTTACCTCCACAGTCATCATTCTGACCTTTGTGTTACTTTATTTACCATGAAAGACTGAAGAGGTGTTATGGTTTATCCTTGCTTGTAACTAAAAGGAATCTACCCTGCAAAACCTAGCTAAATTATCTTGCTCATTACAGTGTTCTTCATTTGATGGTTACTTTTTTCAATGGGAGGGGGTTAGGGACTTTTTTGTATTGGGCTGGATTTTTTAAAGAATGAATGGAAGGTCAGTTACCTCTTTTGCTTTTATTTTGAATTTTCAGCTCCTTTCCATGTTTGGATCTAAGTATAAAACCATTTTTGCCAAAACTAATGCCTTGGCCAAAGTTTTTTTTTTTTTTTGCTTTTTATTTAATATTATCGCTTTTTTTGCATTTATTCGTTTACAGTACAGGCAGTAAAAAAATGTAAATGTAGGACAGTGCAGTTATGTGGGTCCTGTGATTTCCCACAAAAATTGTGTAAATACAGGTATTGATATAAAGTTTTATCCAAATATACGACAAATTGAAATATGCAACACATACTAATGAGCAACCATAAATTGAAATGAAGCTAGTGAAAAAAAAAAAAGGGTATAACATGGCAGCATGTAGGGTTCACATATGTAACTTAATGTGCTTTGTAAGGTAGTGCATTATAGCAGGATGCTGTATACCAAGGGTGGCCAACAAGTCAATCGCGATCTACCAGTCGATCGCCACTTTAATTTCGGTAGATCATGATGAATTTAAAATATATATAAAAATAGATTAGTCAAAATCTAAATGTTATTATTGTTATGCACCCCACTGCATACACTTATTAAAATCTGTTGAACCACATAACTACTCTTGTCTCTGTGCAGCCGCTAGTCTTCTCAACTGAAAATTTGCGAAGTTACGTTGTGGAGAGCATAGTGTATGTGTCGAATTCTTATTTAGCTTACTTAATATTAATAACTGGACAGTACTTACATGTTAATTTAATACCCTTTGATTTAAAATGAATACTATGAAAGAGAGTAAAACATAATTTTCAACAAGAGTGGGAATTAGAATCTTTTTTGTAATGATAAAAGAAAAATGTGGTTGTTTGATTTGCAATGTTTCCGTGGCTATACCCAAAAAAGGAAATTTAGAATGGTACTTCAATGCACTCCGTGGTAAATACCAATCAGATTTTCTGCCTAATAGTGACCTTAACAAAAAATAAATTAAAATAACTTAAATCCAGATTATTTGCACAACAAAATTTCTTCGTGACACCTAACCGACCGGGTTAGCTGGGTGGGTAAAGTGCCCGCCTGGCAACCCAAAGGTTGTGGGTTCGAATTCCGCCTTGGGCTTGGATCAGAGTAGAAAAATGCAAAAACTTTGGGAGGTGCATTATGGCCACAGAAGCCAATGTACTAACAAAAACAAACAATGTGACACCTAACTTATAATCTAAAGCAGAACTTTAGCATCATTTAAAGTGAGTCATCGTGCAAAAAAATGCAAACCATTTCCTGATGGTCAATTCATCAAAGATGCATTTTTACAAATAACATTCTCTTTTTGAAAATTAAGAATAAAAATGAAATTAAAAGTGCTCTTCAAGATCTGCAATTATCTTGAAATACTGTGATGCGAGGCATCAACAAAATGATTAAAATGTGAGTGAACAATTGCGTGCTCTTATTGCTAATTGTGTGTCCTTTTCTTTACAACTGGATGAATCTACGGACTTCTGTGATGCAGCTCAATTGCTCGTTTCTGTTAGTATGGTTTTCGATGATTCTGCCACTAGAGAAGAACTGCTGGGTATGGTTTCATTAAAAGAAAGAACTAGAGGTCTTGATATATTTAACGCATTCAAAAATTTTATTGAAAAAATTAAATTACCACTAATTTAAGCTCATATCAATAACAACAGATGGAGCTAAAGCAATGACAGGGCATCTTAACGGATTTGTCGCATCGTGCCAAAAGGATGATGAATTCCCAGATTTTATGAGTTACCACTGTATCATCTACCAACAAGTGTTAGCCAGAAAAAGATTAAATACTAAAAGTGAAGATTCGCGCAGTTACGTTGTGGAGAGCATAGTGTATGCTTCGAATTCTTATTTAGCTTACTTAATATTAATAATTTAATTATGGACAAAGCGTTCATTTCAAAATCGTGAATTCCATCAGAGGACAATCTCTTCAAAGGAGACTTTTAAAAATGCAACTCAATGAAAATGAACCAGATCCGATATTACACACAGATGTGAGGTGGCTAAATCGGAGTAAGTTTCTACAGAGATTTTGAAATTTTGCTGAATGAAATTTTAAAAAAAATTGTTGATCAAAGGGGAGCCAATTATCAGTAGCTACAAGATGCGGAGTGGTTGTGTGATCTGGCTTTTTTGGCAGATTTTACCAGTAAATTTAAGTGATCTGAATTGGGAATTACGAGGAAAAAATAAAAATGTGGGTGACATGATTAGTAGTATTTCTGCATATAAATATGAATTTTTGGCAATGGCTAAGGATCTAAAAAAAAAAAAAAAAAAAAATCATTTTGCAAATATATCTTGTTTTTAAATTTAAATGTGAGAAATATGTTTCTGAAATTGAGAAAGTTGTGAATGATTTTTAAACCAGATTCAATGATTTTAAAACAATTGAAGAAATTGTTCAATATATTTCTTATCCATTTAATGTTCACTTAGATACGAAACAAATTGCTGAGATTTTTCACACTGACAAAATATTACTTGAAAATGAAATTAATACATTAAAAAACGATATCTTCCTAAAAGCCAGATCATCAGAAGAAGACTTTTGGAAATATATTTGCCAAGAAAGGTACCCAACTATAAAAAAATGCAGTAAACTTTTAAATTCCTCTTTTGGTTCCACATATCTATGTGAATTGGCCTTTTTGTATTTGAAACAAGCAAAGACCAGGAATTGCTCTACTCTTACGGACTTGCATACGGAAGATTCTTTACAGTTAGCCTTATCCAAGTATATCCCCGATTTTGAAAGGTTGGCAGATGACACGAAGACATAAACTTAACATGAATTTAAAATAAGAATTCTGAGTTGTATTTAATTTTAAAATTTATAAACAACATTTTTCAATATGTGTTGATTAACTTTTTTTAACCATGTGCGATGAAACTCTTGAGATGGTAGATTGCGGCACATTTTGAAGAAAAAAAGTAGATCTCATGACAAATTAGGTTGGCCATCCCTGCTGTATACAATGTCAAAATTATTTTTGCATCCAGTCTTTGATGAGCAGGATCTTCACCTGCACAAACCTAACCTGTGTAACCTGACAGCAGTATGTGATATGGTGGGGGTAAAGAACCAACCGTGCAGGAGAGAGAATTGTTCAGTTTAATAAGAGCTTTGAAAGTATGTAACTGGCCATATATTATTTTTTCAAAGCTTGCTAAGATAATTATTCAAGTATTAATCATGTAAAATAAATAATAAATAAAAAAAAAAAATTGGGATATTTCATGAGAATGTGCAGACAGTATTCCCAAGTGCAGGATCCACATTTCTAACACTAAAGAAATTTCTCGATGCTGAAGGGGAATAGTCTTCTTCCTTTTCCTTTATTTATATAATAAAAGTCTTTTTATATAATTGCCAATGCAGATCCAATTAGATTTTCACATAGCACTCGTTTCTTTTCTTTCTTTTTTTTTGTGATTGAGTTTAACAAATCAATTAATAGAGTACTGTTTTCAATCCAGTAACAAACTGAAAAATTGTTTTTTTTATAATAAAAACAAGAAATGTCTCACAGGCAAAACCTAATTATATTTGTTCTATTTAGGAGATGAGTGACAGAGATAAGACATTTTGTTCACTGAATTTGAAGAGGAAATGGCAACTCTAGATTAGCATGTTTATAAAGCTTTGTTTGCAATTAAGTTCTTTCACAATAAAATTTTTGTTCAGAATGTCTGATTTGATGTCTTATACTTGTTATGATGAACCAAAGGCGACAAATGAAGCAAGATAAACACTGACAAGGAGGAAATTGAGTACACTGAATTATGCAAAACCATTAGAAAGAGGCTCGGAGAGGACATAAGAAGATTTAACACAAGAAAAGTAGAACAAGCATTAAGGGAAAACAAAGGACTGAAATCAGCAGCCATGAGCAGTAATACAGAAAGACAAATGATACTGAAACTGAAGAATAGCGATGGTGTACTTATTATTTAGTACACCATCGCTATTCTTCATAAATAGCAGAGAAGGCATAATTCAAATAGCAGAAGACTACTATAGAGAATTATACAAGGAGCGAGGAAATGATGCCAGCAGTGGGGAAGATGGATCGCAAATTAGCAACACATACAACATACCCGATATTCTTCCTGATGAGGTAGAACAGGCATTGAAGAAAACGAAGAATCAGAAAGCCCTGGGGGAAGATGAAGTTACTGTAGAGTTGTTAAAATTGGGAGGTAAAGACATAAAACTGGCAAGGCTCTTCACAAAATGCATTAGAAAAAGTGTGACGCCTAAGCAGTGGAATAATGCAATCATAGTTTTGCTGCATAAGAAAGGAAATAAATCAGAAATTGGAAATTATAGACCAATTAGCTTTGTTATCCCATATCTACAAGTTGTTCACAAGAGTCATTACTAACAGATTAGAAAGAATACTTGATGAGAATCAACCGAAAGAGCAAGCTGGCTTTAAGACAGGATTCCCAACTATAGATCACCTTTATGTAATATCACAGCTAATGGAGAAAGCAAATGAATATAAAACACCATTATGCCTGGCATTTGTGGATTATGAAAAGGCATTTGACTCCATACAGCATAAGGCAATCTTTCGGGCACTGGAAAGACAAGGCATATATACCCCATATATTATGATTTTGAAGAAAATATATGAGAACGCCACCTCCTTTATTAGACTAGACAAAGACAGTAGAAAATTTAAAATTGAGAAAGGAGTTCGACAAGGAGACACTATCTCCGAAGCTGTTTACTGCTGCTCTTGAGGAAGCTTTCAGAAGATTACACTGGTCACAGAAAGGAGTCAATGTGAACGGAGAGTACCTAAACCATTTACGATTTGCAGATGACATTGTGGTCATAAGCCACGATCCCAAAGAATTAGAGGAAAATCTTAATCAGTTATGCACAGTTAGTAAGGATTTTGGACTAAAGATGAATATGGCTAAAACAAAAGTAATGATGAACAAGTATGCCACAGAAATGGACATAATGATTGAAGGAGCAGTAATTGAAAAGGTGGAATCATGTACTTGTCTGGGACAAGTTATTATCTGTAATAATGATATATGGCTGGAAGTCAAGAGAAGAATAAATTTTGGACGGATAGCATTCAGGAAATATAGTCACATACTGAAGAGCAATATCCCGGTTTGTGTGAAACGTAAAATAATGAATCAATGTATACTCCCCACCATGACTTAGGGAAGTAAACTTGGGCACTCACCAAAAGAATGGAAGAGAAGCTGAGAACTACACAGCGAAGAATGGAATGAATTATACTGGGAATCAGACTTAGATAAGAAGAGAAACACATGGATTAGGCAGCAAACTCAAGTAAAGGACATGCTTATCAAAACTAAAGAACTAAAATGGTCTTGGGCAGCACACATAGCTCGAAGACATGACAGATGGACTAAGAAAATAACAGAATGGTACCCAAGAGGAGCTAGAAGAAAACCTGGAAGACAAAGGCGGAGATGGATAGATGAAATTCATGAGTTTTTGGGTAGGAAATGGATGGCCAGTGCTCAAAACAGAAGGAAGTGGAAAGTTGCTGGAGAGGCCTTCATCCTGCAGTGGATTGAAAATGGCTGATGATGATGATTATTCCGCTTATTAATTTAATCTCTCATTCTTTATTTTCATTTAAATTCTGTATAAACTATAGTTGTGAAAGGCCATTATAAGCCATTTTAACCTTCCATCTCTAGCATGGTGTCTGATAAGTGCCATGTTTTTAAATTTTTCAACAAGCACAGACGAGGCTGAAAAAAATTCTACTCCTTGAGCCTTGCACAATCTCTTCAGGGCAGAATTGATTGACAAGACTCTCATCATATACTCCATCCTATCGTGTCTGGGTAGAATTGCAGACACTTTTACATTCAACCCTAACCCACGACTTTTTTTCAACGTTGACCTGTACTTGTTGAGTAAATCTGCAGATCTCTTACTCGTAATGTCATCAGTTCCAATGTGTACAACAATATCACCTTTTGTGCCCTTAAAAGATATCTGCTCTACAATGTCATCAGCTTTTGCCCCTGGCAGACATACCCTGGTCCTGTTCCACTTATCCTTCTTACATATTATATTCCCCATCTCCCTGGCAGTAGTCACCAACAATAACTAGTTCCTGTGAGATCAGTGCATTCTTCCTTGGAGACTGCCTCTGTGTTGCCTGATGCACAGGAGTGAGCTCTGCCATTGAGCTGGACAGCTGAGAGCTTGATGGGACCCTCATTAATTTCTTCGAGGGAATTTACCCACCTTAAGCTCTCACAGACGCTGAGTTGGCACCTAATTTCTTGTCACTCTAGACACCTAGCGCGCACGCACACACACACACACACACACACACACACACACACACACACACACACACACACACACACACACACACACACACACAAAGACATCCTCCTTGACTAGATCATGTCCCATTTTAGAAAGGTCAGCAAACATTTTACATTTCGCACATTTTTTTGAGACTGTGATATGTTGGAGAATCGCCCCCTTCGTTTCTACCCCGAGTCACAGCACTCACTAGTCTGTGATCTTTGCTTCGCAGCTCTAGTCTGGGTCATGATTTCCGTTTAAATGCAGTTTAGTTAACAATGAAATTTAATAAGATTAATAATATTTTTGATTAATTGATAATACTATAATAAGCTAATAGATTCCTAATACAATGCTTTGTATTAAGCTATCTAATTTTTTGTTATACCCTCCACTATCAGTTCGAGATATATATGGTACACTATTTCTTATCGACTACAATATGGCTGCAAGTTCAGCAATATTGGCGCCAACACAGGGAGTCGTAACTTCCAAAAAACACTAGTTAAATTCAAAATAAGAAGCTAACGAGTGCTACTAAACCTATTTAATATCTCTGTAAAACGCAATGTAATATTAATTAACGAAGAATACGGGCTTCTTCTGGTGTATCTTTTGTAATCATAAATTTTTTAATTAAAGAACTTGCAGATGCTCATACCTTTAGCATGTGACTTTCACTAAGTTCATGCTGTTTTACAGCAAAGATTCCTTTAAGAGCTATTGAAAATTTTAATGCACTGCTTACATCTACCTTTAAATTCATTTTCTTTCTTCAGCCATGTGTATTCTTTTAACCGATTTTCATTAAAATGCCACTTTCTTTTTTTTTTTACTGCTTAAACTGCTTTGTTCCATTCTTGGGGCTCACTATTATAAAATAAACTACAAAGCATAAACAATTTTATGTGTGATTTTAACAATTACATGTTACGTGTGCTGCCTTCAAGATTTGAATTGCGAATGAAATACTGCAGCCAACGAAATGCTCCCCTTCACGAACGCAACGGGTACAATGCCAGCACATTTTGCTCTCATAACCATATTTTAGTAACAGTATGACTGTCATTAAAATGTGGTTATTTTAATTACTGCCACAGTAATTAAAATAATTGCATAGATTGCACACTTCCATTTTTTATAATTTCAATATGTAAATGTAGGACATTTAAGCACGGATGTAGGACACTTACTTGCAATTGTAGGACTGTCCTACCGAAAGTAGGACACCTGGCAACCCTACCTGCATTGCATAGGCTTGGTTGGGTCAGGTTCAATCTGGCAGACAAATATTTTGGCTGAGATTTATTTAGTATTATGTTAATTATTATTTGAATTAAGATAACAGGTTTAATTAGTACAGGATTGCATATGCATAACTTTTTTTTTTTGATACTTGATGGTATTTATTGAAGGTTTATCTCTTGCTTTACCATTTATCTTTTCAAGTCTCTTCTGTTTTATGATTCCATTTAATGAATAGAAGATAAGAGGATTAATAGTGCACAGATTTCTTTTTTTATCGTCATTATTTAATGAATTTATTACAGATTTATAAAACTGCATTGTCTCAAGTACTTATGATCTTTCCCCCTCCCTCTGCCCATTGTACCCTTTTATAACAAATCAGTTAGAGAAGTGTTTCCCAAATTGGGGTCCATAGACCAGTTTCAGTGGGTCCACGAAATGGTGGTCAGCCATATATATTACACACACACGTACGCATATATCTATGCATATGTTATATATAGGGGTCCGCAAACTTTTTTTTGATATTTGAAGGGGTCTGTGAACTTTTTTAAATTTTGAAAAGGTCTGTAGATTTCAGTAGTTTGGGAACCACTGAGTTAGAGGATTCAGTGAACTGTTTTGTACTTAGCTAAAATTGCACTGGAAATTCTATTACCATAATAAGTAACATATTTTAAATGCATTATCCTTTAAGTGAGCAGCACTACAGACCACACTGTGCACAACTGCCAAACTAATCTCCGTTAGTATATATTTTCTTCCCATGGAAATATGCTGCACATGTGTGTATTTCCAGGCATGGAAGACGGTGAAAATTTTATCTTTATTTTTGCATTTTCAACAAATCTGTGCATGGGTAGTGATAATTATAATTTGCAAGGGAGCTAAAAAAAAAAAATTACCCATGTGGCCATGAAAGGCAGGGGTTTTGTGACTTTCTGTATTTCCATTGTGATTTGCATTATGATTTCAGTTAAGTTCTAAAAAGGATTGCAAGATAAATCTTTTGTATAAAGGGAAAAAAACCCAGTTTATTCAGTTCTGATGAATTTTTGGACACATTCATGTAACATTTGATGTTATGGTAAAGGTTGAGTGGGAGAAGACAGTGGTAATCAATGGCCACTACACTTCATAAATAAATAAATTTTCTGTTTATACTCCTGGATGACCAAATGGTCAGAGGAATTCACAAGATAGACAGAATACAAGAAACAGCACCGTATTCAGCAGTCACCGGTTTGAACCCTGGTCACTCAAGGCACTTGTACTTATGCACCCACGTGCCTGACCACTAGGCTACAGCGGCCTTCTTGGACTAATGTTATTAGTGGCCCATGGTTCAGTGTAGGGTCCACTGTTGTTTTCTATATTTATCAGTGATATTGATGAAAGTATATCAGGCTTAATGTCCAAGTTTGCAGATGATACATTGTCATTAATCACCTGCCAACTTGGCAGGTGATTAATGACAGTAATGATGGTATGCTGCTGCAACAGGATCTAGAAAAGTTAGGCAGATGGGCTGAGAAATGGCAACTGAAGTTTAACATTGACAAATGCAAAGTACTGCATATGGGTAGCAGTAATCCCAGAATAACATACCAACTGTGTGGTACTACACTCAAGGAAGTGGTAAATGAAAAAGATCTGGGAAGGGATAATTGTGCAGTCAGATATGAAGTTTTCTGAGCAGTGCAGGTAGGCTGCCTGGACAACTCATGGGGTTTTGTCAATGATATACAGGAATTTTGCTAGCAGGGATAAGGAAGTGATTATCCCATTGTATAAGGCAATGGTCTGGCCATATCTTGAGTACTGCATACAGGTCTGGTAGCCTCATTTTAGAAAGGATGTAGAGCTGCTGGAAAGAGTACCGAGAAGGACAACGAGATTGGTGAGGAGAACAAAGGGGTGCTCTTACAAAGAACAGCATCAGTTCTGCAAATTGCAGCATCTCTGGAGACTAGCACCTGCGACGTGATCTGATTAAGATGTTTACAGCTTTGAATGAATTGAGCAAGCTCAGTGCTAATGGATTCATCCTCTTGCTGAGAATACTCACACGAGGAGGCATAAATTCAAATTGAGGAAGGACGGTTGCAGAATAGATGCTCAGAAGTTTGCCTTTAGCTAGCAGATGGTTGATTGCTGGAACAAACTTCCATCTGTTGTGGAAGCTTAAATAAATTCAAGGAAAAACTAGACAAACTATTGGAATGAATGGATGGGGGAAATGTTTTTTTTTTTTTTTTGCTGATGCTATATAAGCTTGTTTTCTTGCATCATTTGCCAATATTACTGTAAATAAGCGCTGGTTGTCTTTGCCACATCATCCTTTCTGTCTACCCACTTACTGTAATAACTGAATTACTAGTGGATGAATTTTCATGAAATTTTATACTTGATTCTTTTAGAAAGATTTGTCCTTCCATCCAAAATTTCATTAACATAGGAAAAAATAGAAATCCATCAATTGTCATCTTTCTTTTTTTTTTTTTATACATAGACTCTCCATATACCATTTATTGTAGTGATGGACATAATTGAATGGTTAATGATCAGTTATTTCACTTATTGAAATAATCAATTATATGCAAATTAGTCAGATGGAATCTGATACAACATTCTACAATAATCTGTCATGGTATTTTCACGTGTGTGTGTGTGTGTGTGTGTAAACTAAAATAAGATATTTGCCAGCAGCATGGCAAAAGAGTAGAGTGAAAAAGAACTTGTGTCTGCAATTCTGCCCAGACACGATAGGAGGGAGTATATGATGAGAGCCCTGTCAATCAATTCGGCCCTGGAAAGATTGTGCAGGGCTCAAGGGGTAAATTTTTTTCAGCCTGGTCTGTACTTGTTAACAGGAGAGACTGCTTCTACAGGGATGGGATACACTTAAATAGAAAGGGTGCAAGAATGTTTGCTGATGCTATCGAGGCAGTGTTAGGCGGGTCGGAAAACTGCTAGATTGGGGGGATACAAGGACTAATAGATTAACAGTAGCCACTGGCAGAGGTGAAAGTGATTCTTGCACTGCTTCTATTGGAATGAGCCGCAGCCTGGAAAATAAGATGCAGGATATTTCAGAGACTGCTGGGAATCATTGGGGTACAAGTAAACACACGGGTTGTGTTAGGGTAGCTAAGAAAAAGAACAGGTGCATGTATACTTGCGTGTACACCAATGCTAGGAGTTTAGTAAATAAATTTGATGAATTTGAGGTATTGCTCAAAACATCAAAGGCAGATATTGTGGGGATTTCAGAGACGTGGTGTCACACAGATATAAGGAATGCAGAACTGGAATTTGGGGAGTACAATGTCTACAGAAAGGATAGACAGGATAGGAAGGGAGGAGGGGTTATGCTATTAGTTAAAAAACACATAAAATCCAAGGAAGTGAAGCCAGTCAACATCGCTGGACAGTGCAGTGTCGAGTCAGTTTGGTGTGACATAAGCATTGGGAGATCAAAATTGAGAGTAGGAGTGTGCTATAGGCCTAATGACTCTGATGAGTATAATAAGAAACTGTTCAGAGAAATAGAGTGGGCCAGTAAATCAGAGAGTCTTATAATGGGAGATTTTAATTTCCCAGATATTGACTGGAATTTGGGGGCTGGTCACTCACACACTAGCAGGGCTTTTGTGGATTTATTGGATGATTGTTTTCTACATCAGCATGTTCGGGAGGCAACTAGAGGGAGTAATACTCTTGATTTGATTATCAGTAGTGATTCTTCATGAATTAAGAATCTGCAGATAAATGAACCACTAGGTGGCAGTGATCACAGTGTGCTGAAGTGGGAGTTACTCAAAGAGGTAACTACCATTAGGGGTAAAGGGAAGGGGTATTGCTTTCGTAAAGGCGACTACAATGGACTGAGACAGTATTTAAATTCTATACAGTGGGATCAACTGATGATATTGCCAACAGCAAATTCAAAATGGGAAGCATTCAAAGAACTTATCTTGGAAGCTACTAGGCTTTACATACCAACTAAGAAATATTGTTCAAGGTTTAGGCCTAAATGGATGTCAGATGAACTAATGAGGCATATGGCAGAGAAGAAAAATGCATGGGATACATACAAATTAACACGTGACACAGACACCTATGATAGATACAAGTTGATCTGTAACCAAGTTACAAAGGAGGTTAGGCAGGCGAAGGCAGATTACGAGAGATCCTTGGCAAGGGATGCGAAGAAAAACAGCAAAGAGTTCTTTACTTATGTAAACTCTAGAAGGAAGGGGATGAATCAGATTGATCCACTTGAGATCGATGGGTCAACTGTTGATGACCCTGCTCAGGTAGCTAACAAACTAAATGAATATTTTGCATCGACATTCACACGTGAGGAGTTATTCAGCGAGGGGAATGCCAGAGGTGTATTCAACTCTAGCAGTAAGCTAGAGAATCTTGTAATAACTGAGAGTAAAGTGGAGGAGAAACTGTTGAAGATAAACACAAGAAAGGCACCCGGGGTGGATGGGATCTATCCAGTTATATTAAAGGAGGCAGCAAAGGAAGTAAGCAAACCCTTAGCCATAATTATGAGAGCTTCCTTGGACTCAGGGGAGGTACCCACGGACTGGAGATGTGCAAATGGGACCCCAATTCACAAAGGGGGATCAAAGGCTGACACAAGTAATTATAGACCTGTGAGTTTAACTTCTGTTCCCGGAAAATTAATGGAGGCACTGGTTAAAGAAGCACTGCAGGATCATCTAGACAAGACTTCAGTTATAGCTAGGACACAGCATGGTTTTGTTAAGGGTAAGTCTTGCCTGACCAATTTGATTGGATACTATGATGCAGTCACAAAAGAACTGGATGCAGGGAATAACTTTGATATTATATACTTGGATCTTAGAAAGGCTTTTGATACTGTTGCACATGGAAGACTGCTGCACAAATTGGAGCAGTGTGGCATTGGAGGCAAATTGCTGCTATGGATAAAGGGGTGGTTGAGGGGGAGAAGACAGAGTGGTAATCAATGGACACTGCTCATTGTGGACTAATGTTATTAGTGGAGTCCCTCAGGGTTCAGTATTGGGTCCTTTATTGTTTTCTGTATTTATAAATGATATTGATGATGGTATATCAGGCTTAATGTCCAAGTTTGCAGACGATACGAAGGTTGGCAGGGTTGTCAAGGACACTACTGACACTATGCTACTGCAACAGGATTTGGAAAGGTTGAGCAGATGGGCTTCGAGGTGGCAAATGAAGTTTAACATTGACAAATGTAAAGTACTACATATGGGAAACAGCAACCCCAGAGCAACATATCAACTCTGTGGTACTACACTGACAGTGGTAGAGAATGAAAGGGACCTGGGGGTGGTTGTGCAGGCAGATATGAAGTTCTCTGAGCAGTGCAGACGGGCTGCAAGAGTAGCTCATGGTGTATTGTCAATGATATATAGGAATTTTTCTAGCAGGGATAAGGAGGTGATTATTCCCTTGTATAAAGCAATGGTGAGGCCACACCTAGAGTACTGTATACAGGCCTGGAGGCCTCATTTCAAGAAGGATGTAGAGCTGCTGGAACGAGTACAGAGAAGGGCAACTAGATTGGCGAATGGGACAAAGGGGTGCTCTTACGAAGAAAGGCTTAAGTTTTGCGAATTACAGTGTCTGGAAACTAGGCACCAGCGAGGTGATCTGATAGAGGTGTACAAAGCCTTGAATGGTTTGAGCATGCTCAATGCTGATGGGATTCTTCCTCTTGCTCAGAATAATCACCTGAGAGGGCATAAATTCAAATTGAGGAAAGACAGATGTAGGATAGATGTGCGGAAATTTGCCTTTAGCCAGCGGGTGGTGGTAGGTGGAACAGACTTCCATCCCTTGTCGTGGAAGTTGATAGCCTAAGTTTAAGGCTCAGCTGGACAGGTATTTCGAACGAACAGAGGGGTGAAGTGGAAGTGGTTATTTTTATTTATGTTACTTTCTTTTTTTTTTTTTGGCTGATGCTGCATAAGCTTGCTTTCTTGCATCAAATGCCTCTACTAATGCTAATGCTAACTTAACCAAATAAAATAACAATAACAGAAAAAAAACGTTCCTAAAATAAATTATTTTAGGAACGTTGCTTCAACACTACCCTCTTCTTCTTTATTCTACCCCTATATATTTTTCCATTATTGTTATTTTATTTGGTTAAGTTCTTTTTCACTCTACTGGTTTGCCATGCTGCTGGCAAATATCTTATTTTAGCTTATTATAAGCAGCATGGAGTGGATTGTGCTTTTCTGCTGCCATCATCATCATCAGCCATTTTCAGTCCACTGCAGGATGAAGGCCTCTCCAGCAACTTTCCACTTCCTTCTGTTTTGAGCACTGGCCATCCATTTACTACCCAAAAACTCATGAATTTCATCTATCCATCTCTGCCTTTGTCTTCCAGGTTTTCTTCTAGCTCCTCTTGGGTACCATTCTGTTATTTTCTTAGTCCATCTGTCATGTCTTCGAGCTATGTGTGCTGCCCAAGACCATATTAGTTCTTTAGTTTTGATAAGCATGTCCTTTACTTGAGTTTGCTGCCTAATCCATGTGTTTCTCTTCTTATCTAACAGTCTGATTCCCAGTATAATTCATTCCATTCTTCGCTGTGTAGTTCTCAGCTTCTCTTCCATTCTTTTGGTGAGTGCCCAAGTTTACTTCCCTAAGTCATGGTGGGGAGTATACATTGATTAATTATTTTACGTTTCACACAAACTGGGATATTGCTCTTCAGTATGTGACTATATTTCCTGAATGCTATCCATCCAAAATTTATTCTTCTCTTGACTTCCAGCCATTTATCATTATTACAGATAATAACTTGTCCCAGATAAGTACATGACTCCACCTTTTCAATTACTGCTCCTTCAATCATTATGTCCCTTTCTGTGGCATACTTGTTCATCATTACATTTGTTTTAGCCATATTCATCTTTAGTCCAAAATCCTTGCTAACTGTGCATAACTGATTAAGATTTTCCTCTAATTCTTTGGGATTGTGGCTTATGACCAATGTCATCTGCAAATCGTAAATGGTTTAGGTACTCTCCGTTCACATTGACTCCTTTCTGGGATTAGTCTAATCTTCTGAAAGCTTCCTCAAGGGCAGCAGTAAACAGCTTCGGAGATATTGTGTCTCCTTGTCGAACTCCTTTGTCGATTTTAAATTTCCTACTGTCTTTGTCTAGTCTAATAAAGGAGGTAGCGCTCTCATATATTTTCTTCAAAATCATAATATATGGGGTATATATGCCTTGTCTTTCCAGTGCCCGAAAGATTGCCTTATGCTGTATGGAGTCAAATGCCTTTTCATAATCCACAAATGCCAGGCATAATGGTGTTTTATATTCATTTGCTTTCTCCATTAGCTGTGATATTACGTGAAGGTGATCCATAGTTGAGAATCCTGTCCTAAAGCCAGCTTGCTCTTTCGGTTGATTCTCATCAAGTATTCTTTCTAATCTGTTAGTAATGACCCTTGTGAACAACTTGTAGATGTGGGATAACAAGCTAATTGGTCTATAATTTCCAATTTCTGATTTATCTCCTTTCTTATGCAGCAAAACTATGATTGCATTATTCCACTGCTTAGGCGTCACACCTTTTCTAATGCACTTTGGAAGAGCCTTGCCAGTTTTTGTGTTATGTCTCTTCCTCCCAATTTTAACAACTCTACAGTAACTTCATCTTCTCCCGGGGCTTTCCGATTCTTCATTTTCTTCAATGCATGTTCTACCTCATCAGGAAGAATATCGTGTGTCGTATGTGTTGCTACTTTGCAATCCATCTTCCCCACTGCTGGTATCATTCCCTCGCTCCTTGTATAATTCTCTATAGTAGTCTTCTGCTATTTGAATTATGCCTTCTCTGCTGTTTATAAGTACACCATCGCTATCTTCAGTTTCAGTATCATTTGTCTTTCTGTATTACTACTCATGGCTGCTGATTTAAATCCTTTGTTTTCCCTTAATGCTTGTTCTACTTTTCTTGTGTTAAATCTTCTTATGTCCTCTCTGAGTATCTTTCTAATGGCTTTTCATAATTCGGTATACTCAATTTTCTCCCTGTCAGTGTTTTTCTTGCTCTTCATTTGTCGTCTTCGGTTCATCATGACAAGTGTTTCTTGACTCATTTTTTCTTCTTTGGATTTCTGTTTCCCTATAGGTTTCTTGGGCTTTTTTTCTGCTGCCATGTTAGCTTTTCTACTATTTTCTTATTTATTTTAATATATATTTCTTATTTTTATCTCTCTATTTAATTTTGAATTAATTGGATTTTATATATGATCAAATTCCCTGCTGTTTTTTTTTTTTTTTCTTGTTGATTTCATAATTGCCTGATTTGCATATAATTGATTATACTCATCACTGGTACACACTGAGTGATCACCAAATTATGACCACCCCTATGAAAACTGAATGCAATCCATTGACCACGAGAGTGCGCAGTTAGTTGACCTACGTAGCATAGATAAGGTGTCAGTGATTCGGTAGGTAGTAAAATTCCGAGCGTGATGGGTAAAAGGAAGGATTTATCGGACTTTGATAAAGGACAGATTGTGGGTGTTCGACAAGCTTGTGCCTCAATTTCCCAAACATCTGAACTGGTGGGAGGTTCGAGAGCCACTGTAGTTAAATGTGTACCAAGACTGGCATCAAAATGGTCAAACAACGACCCGAAAGAGTTGACTACCCAATACAACATGGGCCAAACCTGAACAAAATCCGGCATGACCGTGCATCACATGTATGGGCTATACCAGCAGACGACCACTACGTCATCCTATCCTAATCAAGGTTCATCGGCGTAAAAGACTCACCTGGTTCAAAGAGCATGCAAGTTGGACGTTAGAAGACTGGAAGAAGGTGTGCTTGTCGGATGAGTCACGTTATTTACTCCACACCGTGGATGGTTGTGTACAGATTTGGCGTCAACAATATGAGGCTCTTGATCCATCATGCATGGTATCAAAAGTGCAGGCTGATGGAGGTGGTTGTATGGTGTGGGGCATGTTTAACTGGCAGGAACTTGGACCCCTGGTGCATGTGGAACAACGTATCAGTGGTCTCCACTATCATCAACTGCTTGCTGACTGTGTACACCCCAGTATGTTACGCTTTTTCCCGAATGGCGATGGTGTCTTCCAAGATGACAATGCGCCGAGCTATCGGGCACTTGTTGTGCAGGAAAGGTTTGAGGAACACAGTTCTGACTTCTGGCATATCGATTGGCCTTCGAACTCCCCCGATATCAATCCCATAGAACACTTATGGAACACTATGGAAAGGCATATCAGGCATCTGGATAAACCAGTCACCTCCATACCTGCATTTGTGACCACATTACACACAGCTTTGGTTGGCCATACTTCCCGAACGCTTCCGAGATCTTGGGAATCAATGCCACGTCGGATAGTTGCTGTACTGAGGGCAAAAGGGAGGACCTACAAAGTATTAGATAGGTGGTCATAATTCAGTGATCACTCATTGTATATTCTGGCTGAAGAACTGGATGGATTTAATAAATAATTTTTTTAGATAGAGTTGTCGGGCCATCCTAAATTTATTTCAAATCACGAAAATAGGATTCTGGCTATTCCCTTTTTTCTTATACACATCATGTAGGTTATCTATATACCATACATTGTAACTGAAGTAGTGGATATTATATTGTTTCTGTGCCCATTTATTCTTCCAGTCAGTGCACAGATACAACATAATATCTAATCCTTCATTGTAAGTGAAGTATTGGGTATTATGTTGTATCTGTGCACTGATTGGAAGAATGAATGGGTGACCTGGAAGATGTGCAGAAATGAAATGTTCTCTCTTTGTGCATAAGTCATTGTGGTTTGAGAAAGTTATATTTTGTGTTATCAGTTTACTAAATACATAATTGTTTAATATGTCAATCACAGCAGAAATGGTAAATACATGTTATCTTTCAGTTGTTATTAAATCTAGAAGAAATAAGCACATTGCATTATGAAAGCATTGACAACATATGATAATTTAGTTTATTAAATCAGAGCCTGAAATGTGTTGCATTTCATATGCTATAATTACAAAGTATTACAAAATGTGCATTGAAGTGAAAACAGTTACTTTTAAGTGTTATTAGTTAATAAATTAGTAATTAGCATTAGTAGGGTGTATGATGCTATATATAACCACCCACTGGCTAAAGGCGAATTTCCGCACATCTATTCTATAATTGTCTTTCCTCAGTTTGAATTTATGTCCCCTCAGGTGAGTAATCTGAGCAAGAGGAAGAATCTCATTAGCATTGAGCTTGCTCAATCCAGTCAAGGTCTTATACATCTCAACTAGATCACCTCGCAGGTGCCTAGTCTCCAGAAGCTGCAAGTTGCAGAACTTAAGCCTTTCTTGGTAACATCAACCCTTTGTTCCACACCAATTTCATTGCCCTTCTCTGTACTCATTCCAGCAGCTCTACATCTTTCCTAAAATGAGGCCTCCAGACAGCACTCAAGGTGGCCTGACCACACTGGCCTGACCATTGTCTTATACAAGGGGACAATCACCACCTTATCCCTGCTAACAAAATTCCTGTATATCATTGACAGACACCCTGAGCTACTCTTGCAGCCTTTTTGCACTGCTCCGAAAACTTCAATCTGACTGCAGAATTAATTGGTAACAAGATAATCAGTCATTTACTTTTCACTTCTGTTAATCATCACAAAAGAAAAACATTAATTTAAGAAATAAAAATCAAATGCACCTGAATTGAAATATATTGCATACATTAACTGACTTGTTCACTATGACAGTCAATTTCTGGCATGAATAGAATTGATTTTGTTTTAAGGAGAGACTGTTCTTTGTGGGGACTGTAAGAATATATAAATGGTCACTGACTGAAATTCTGTATGTGGACCTGTAACCTCTTGTAGCTTTTCACAAAAAGATGCAGCATTTCAAGAGTAGAGATAGAAGAGAAGCCTGGTTCTTGGGCAAAATCCAAGTCGTGTATACTCCCAAGTGTTGTAATTGCTAGTATAGACAGTCTTTTAAATTTAAAAAATCTTTATTAATGGTCATCCTTTCCTGCAAGTTTTTGAAGTAATAGATTGACCTCAAGTCTATTGCTGTTAATTTTTGGTGATGTCTTGGTGCAATAACTACTTTTATCATAGTGCAACAGATCATACGATATGTTACTTCGTGTGGTTTATTGTAAGAATCCAAAATAACTCGTGGGGGAAATTCTACTCCTCTACACGAGATCGACTTGCTACAGCCCTGAATAAAGATACCTTTTAAGAATTACTTCAGTCACCAATGAAATTTGTGAGATTGAACTGAGAGTTAGTATTAGTATTAGTAACGGCCGCTTGGTGCAAGAAAGCCTATGGCTTATGCTGCACCAGCCAAAAAAAAAAAAAAAAAAAAAAATCCGAACAAAACAATGATAAAAACAAAAAAAAAAAAAAATAAAAAAAATAAATAAATAACTAAATAATAATAATTAATAAATAAAAAAAAATAAAATAAAAAATAAATAAAAAGGAAATTAAACCTATCATCCTATGTGCTTCCGTTACCCGAAAGTACTATCCAGATGCCCTTTGAATTTCCCCAAACTGTCGGCCTCTACCACCCATGAAGGCAACTTATTCCAGTAATTTATAACTCGCTGGCTAAAATAGAACTTCCTGCAATCCAATCTAAACATTTCCCCCCGTAACTTGAATTTATGTCCCCTAGTTCTAGCATCATGTATAATCTTGAAAATTTTGTCCTCATTCATTTTACTGATGCCTCTCAGAGCCTTAAACACCTCAATCAAATCTCCTCTAAGGTGTCTAGTTTCCAAACTCTGCAACCCACATATTCGAAGTCTTTCTTCATAAGGCCGCCCTTTTGCCGATCTCACCAGGCGAGTTACCCTTCTTTGCACCCTTTCAAGAAGCTCAATGTCTTTCTTCAGGTGCGGTCTCCATACTTGAACACAGTATTCCAAGTGTGGTCTAACATAAGCCTTATATAATGGGATTGTCTCTATCTTCTAGGATTGGCAGCCATGTGACAAAAGCACAGAAAGGTGGACTCTTAGTACAGACACCAAACTATTGACAGCATTTGTTAATTTATGTTTGATTAGAGGAAAAATAAATATTCAAACATTGTTTTTGTTCATGACAATGATATACTATTTATCTTATGCAGCTTTGTTCACATGTATGATGGTTATAAGTTGGGTATTTATTCATAACTCTGGAAATTACTTGGTAAATAAGTAATACAATCACTATATCTCTTATTGTTTTTTGATTTGTGTTACTTCATTACACTGTAATAACTAATTTATAATTAATTTAACAAATATATAATCACTTACAGAAATATTTAAAAACTTATGATCAGAGTTTACTTATCAGTAGTGTTTAGTGTCATAGTACAAATTTGATATTGTGTGCTTTGGGAAGTTTATATTCAACCAATGAAATGCTAATTATCTAGGTGAACATGAGTAGTTGTACTCCATCACATTAGATGAGTTTTCTGTGTAATGGCTGTTCAGAAAATGTTTATTATTATTATTTTTTTTTTAAGTATGACCCCTCCTCAAATTTGATATCTAGATCTTAAACAGATTTGCTGAGGCTTGCCCTAACTGTTTGATTTCTTGAATGTGGTTGAACGATCAATGCTGGTTGATTTGAGTGAGATATTTTACAGTATGCAGCGAATTGAAAGAAGCAGTGATAACTGCGTTTTTGAGTGAAGGGTGATTGTTAGGGTCATGGTTTCCAACCAGTGTATCATGAAATGCTAGTAGGTGTTACTGAAAATATATAAGCTCATAGATAAAATTGTACTTTAAATATGTCACTTTAAGTTCCACAGATTGTAATTTGTAATGATTTTGTTCAGATGAGACCAGTTCATTGTGCGTACATGCTTGTTGAGCACATTGGAATGGTTCATTGTGTACCACAATAGAAAATGTTGAAAATTGTTGGGATAGGGTATATTTGGAATAATTGTGGCAAACCTAGGAAAATCTACTTGAACAATGCTATTTTGAAAAATTATTTGAAAGAAAATATTAGCTGATTATAAAACACAAAAACACATTAAATTTTTATTATTTTTTAAAAACAAATGTTTATAGAATATTTCAAATATGAAATGTTTATTATTATATATATATTTTCCCCCCCTAATTCAGGCAAAACCTTCTGCAGGATGCAGTGAATTTTCACCATTTGGAAACTGGGAGGAAAATGTGATTTTATAGGAAACTTTATTGTATCAAAGTCAGGTAAATACTTTTATTGCTGTTTTGTACTTGTTACATTATCCATTTGTTATTATTTCTGGGCATGACCGAAAATTATGGCACCAAGCTTGTGCAGAAGTACAGATTTTACCAATAATATTATGTTATCCAGTAAGTGTCTTTAGGTCAGAATTTGGTTGAAAAGCAGACAAAATTAAAAAGAAAAAAAAAAAAAAAAAGTGGAAAATTGCAGTGTTATTCATATAAGCCTAATTTTTTCATGGCTGTATTTCTGCACTTAAAAAGTGATTGATTATTATTGATATTATTATTAGTAGTAGTAGTGGCAAATGATGCAGGAAAGCAAACTTAAACTGCATTAGCCAAAAAGGAAAAAAAAAAAAAAATAATAATAATACTCTCACCTGTTCATCTCCTCTAATAATGTCTAATTCATCCTTAAATTTGTTTAAACTATCCACTTCCACAACACCAGATGGTAATTTGTTCCGACAATCAGTTACACTTTGGCTGAAGGCAGATATTTGCATATGTAACCTCGACATTCCTTTTCAATTTGCATTTATATCCCCTTGTGTCCACTGTCTGAGAAAGAGTTAGAGTACCATCATTATTAAGTTTACTCAATCCATTGAAAGCCTTAAACACTTCAATCAGGTCTCCTCACAACTGCCTAGTTTTCAGCTGCTACGAATTGCAGACCTATCTTTTGTTGTAAGAGTACCTCTTTGCTTTCTTGACTAATGTAGTTGCTGTTTTCTGCACCTGAAACAGGTGCAGGAAACAGAAATTATGTTTCAAGAGATCCATGTCTTAAAATAGGCTTCCGGACCTGTGTGCAGTACTCAAGATATAGCCTAAACATTGCTGTATACAATGGAATAATTAACCCCTTTCCTCTGCTGGCCGAGTTCCTGTATATCATTTGAGTTGGCCCATGAGCTAACCTGACAGCCTGGCTACAAGTACAGCTCGTGGGGTTCTCTCTGAGTAGTGTAGGGCAGACAGACTACCCTACGCTACCCAGAGAACTTTGTGTCAGACTGTACAATTATCCCTAGGTCTTTTTCATTCTCCACCACCTAATTGGTATGTTATTCTGAGATTACTGCTGCCCATAATGTAATACCTCACATTGCTGATTTTAAATATCAATTGCGACTTCTCAGTCCATCTGCCTAATTTTTTTAGGTCTTTCTGCAGTAGTATGCCTTGATCAAACTTAGACAGTAAGCTTGATATGCCTTCATCAATATTGTTAATATTGTAAACAATCAGGGGGGTCTAGCCTCTGAATCCAGAGGACTCCATTACACATTAGTCCAAGAAGAGCAGTGTCCATTTATAACCACCCTTTGTCTTCTGCCACTTAATCATTCCTTTATGCATAGTAGTAGTAACTTCCCCTTAATGCCCCACTGCACCAGTTTTTGCAACGGTCGTTCATGTGGAACAGTGTCTAAAGCTTTACTGAAATCTGAATACATGATATCAGAATTGTTTGCATCTGCTTCCTTTGTTACTGCATCATAGTAGTGAATCAGATTGGTTAAACAGGATCCCCCATCTCCCCCAACAAATCCATGTTGTAATTTCCATATAATTCCATTTCTGTTAAAATGCTCCTGTAATATTTCTTTAACTAATGACTCCATTATTTTCCATGAAATAAAAGTCGTGCTTACAGGTCTCTAATTGCACACATTGCCCTTTTATCCCCCTTTGTGAATAGGAGACATATTTGCACACTTCTAGTCTAGAGGAACTTCTCCTGAATCTAAGGGTGCTCTCATAATTATGGCCATGGGTTTGCATACCTCTTTATCTGCTTCTTTTCCCATCAGTCCCAGGTGCCTTATTTAATTTTAGCTTTTGCAGTTTCTCTTCCACTTTCTTCTTATAAAAATCATTTAACTCCTGCTTATAACTTAGTGTAATTCTGGTGTTTCAATCCATAAAACCTTCTTCACATATCAATGTAAATTAAAAATATTTATTCAGTTTGTTTAGCAACCTGAACAGGATCATCAAAAGTTACATCATTTGTGTTTAGTGGGCCAATGTTGTTCATCCCTTACCTTCTAGCATTAGCACAAGCAAAGAATTCTTTTCTACTTTTCTTTGTATTCTTTGCCAAAAAATTCTTATCTTTATCTTTTCTAATCCTCTTAGTGACCTGATTGTGGACTAATTTGTATTTCTGTAGAATTCTGTATCCCTTGCTAATTTAAAACATTCCATGCATTTTGCTTCTCTGCCACTAGTCTCATTGTTTCATCCTTGAACAGTGTAAATAAATAAAATTTTCTGTTTATAGTCTTGGATGACCACATGGCCAGAGGACTTTACAAGATAGAGAGAGAGACTGAAAAAAAAAACAGTACCGTATTTAGAAGTTACACGAGCTTGAACCACGGTCACTCAATGTTGGTATAAAAAGATTAGTAACCTTCTATGATTACTTCCCTGAATGCTTTACATTTAAAATTTTCACTTAGTAACTTCATCAGTTGGTCCCAATGAAAGGAATTTTAAAACTGTCTAAGACCACTGTAGTTGCATTTATGAAAGCCAAATTCCTTTTCCTTACTCTTGACAGTAATTCTGTTTTTAAGTGTATCCCACATCAATATATTATGATCACTGCCACCTAGTGGTTCCTTTATCTTCTGGAAATATTTAATGCATGGAGTCACTGCTGGTGATCAGATCAAGACTATTGAGTAAATCCAGAAAATTTTTGCTATTGTGTAATTTGCTAACCCACAGAATCCAGTCAATATCTGGAAAGTTGAAGACCCCCATTATAAGATATTCTGATTAACTAGCCTTACTATGTATAATTAATGCTCATTATACTCATGGTTGTTAGTTCTGTAATATTCCATCTCTCATTTTAGTTTTCCCAATGCTTATATCACACCCCACCGACCGAATATTGGCCACCCATAAACTGGGCACATTGTCTTAGATTTTATGTACTTCTTAACCAAAAGAATAACTTTTTCCCCTATCCTGCCCTTTGTTCCTTCTGTATACATGGCACGTTATAACCTTGTCATTTTTGTGCCACAAAAAATCAAATGAAATCTGTACACATGGTACTCAACATATTCAAATTTTGCATTGCTTATGTCTGAGTAGCACAATGTTTCCAATGTCCTTAATGCATTTGTTGACTTAACCAGTAATTCAAATTCATCAAATTTATTGATTATACTCCTATCATTAGTATACAAGCAAGTATCTGTTTTTGCTTTTAGTAACCCCAGCAGTCCTTGTAATCTCCAGCAGCTTGCTTTTCAGACTGGTTGCAGCTGCTGTTAATCTGTTAGCCTCTGTATCCCTCCCTGCTATCCCAAGGCTAGGAGCTTTCTGTCTCATGTAATGATAGCCTTGATAGCTTCAGTAAATATTCTTGAATCCCTTCTGTTTAAGTGTATTCCATCCTTGTATAAACACTCTCCTGTTAACAAGTGCAGACCATGCTGAGAAAAAATGCTATCCCATGAGCCTAGCACAGTCTCTTCAGGACTCAATTGATGAGGCTCTTATGTATTCCCTCTTATCACATCTAGACAGAATTGCTGACACTTTCAGATTTAATCCAAACTTGTGACTTTTTCTCAACATTGCTCTTTACTCATTAAGCAAATCCTCAGATATCTCTACTGTTAATATCATTATTACCAGCATGTACAACAGTATCACCTTTTGTGATATTAAATGATAGTTGCTCTCTAACATCAACTTTAGCTCTCAGAAGACCTATGATGCTCTTATTCTACCTATCCTTTTTCACAATATATTCCCTGTTTCCCTGACAGTAGTCACCAACAACTGCTGTCTCCTATAGGACAGAATCTCTGCCATTGGGGATGTGACTGTGCTTGTTGCTCTAGCATTGCACTGGTTAGCTGGTGGGTTCCCCTCCTTTATTTCTTCCAGAGCATGAACCCCGTTCTCCAAGCCCTCGTATAAGCCCAACCACAAAGCACGAATTTAGCATTCTGATGAATGCTGAATTTGTGCTTTACCTCCTTGCTCATTACAAGAAATACACACAAAGCCAACCTCTTTGGCTTCATGTTTCATTAAAAGGAGTTTGCAAAGAAGCAACAAGCAGAGCACATTATAAAACCTTGATTCGTAGTGTTTAAAATACATAATGAATTTAATGTTTCTATATTGAATTTTGATAATCTTTCCTTTTAGTTCATGGAAGATGTACATTGCACTGATATTAATTTTAATTCAGTCATATAGTGATCGATTTCTTTTCATCTCTGCATCAGAGTTTCCCTTTATTTTATGTTGAGTTTAATTATTTGAATAATTATCTCTGATTTTCATTTAAGTATTTTGGGCCATTTATTTAAATACAGCTTGTTTAACTTTTAAGATGCTATAAAGTGAATTTGTAGTTTTAATTGTACAGTAGTTATATCTTAATTGTAAGCTGTACTTACCTATTTCCCGAATATATGTAATATTAACTTTTACTCTCATTGTTGAGTCATTTTTACTGTCACTGTTGTTGATTGTTATTCTATAATAAATTGTCAAATATTGACTGACATACCCAGCTTATATTATATTGCATTATATTTTTACCAGTAAGATCTATAACTGTATAATTAAGGAACATTGTGCTATTTCGTGGAGCTCAATGCAAAAAAATCTTAAAAAAAAGCATTGTTTTTCAGAAGACTGCATTGGGGATGCCAATGGCCTTCCAGCGACTGCGACAGTACTCAGGGGCCCTGGGGCCAAGCATTTTTTGAGGCCAAGCAATATCACTCCGACTTATAGTGCTCTTGATAAGTGAATAAAGTTATTTTTAAGTTCCCGTCTTTCTCTCAACAGTTTTATCTAAAAACAGTTCCATACTTGAAACCTACAAGTCAGAACGCAGAAAGGAAATTCATCTATCTTTTCCTTTTTAATATATTTCTAGTTCCACTAACCAACTAACACTTCAACTGCTTGGCCTCCTAGTGGTATTGCTCTTGCCTCCCAGTGGCGGGGCTGGAAACCTTGACAGAAAAGTTAACAGTAGCCACTGGCAGAGGTGAAAGTGATTCTTGCACTGCTTCTATTGTAATGAGCAGCAGCCTGGAAAACAAGATGCAGGGTATTTCAGAGACTGCTGGAAGTCATTGCGGTACAAGTACACACATGGGTTGTGTTAGGGTAGCTAAGAATAGGAACAGGTGCATGTATACTTGTGTGTACACCAATGCTAGGAGTTTGGTAAATAAATTTGATGAATTTGAGATATTGCTCAAAACATCAAAGGCAGATATTGTTGGGATATCAGAGACGTGGTGTCACACAGATATAAGGAAGGCAGAACTGGAATTTGAGGAGTACAATGTGTACAGAAAGGATAGACAGGATAGGAAGGGAGGAGGGATTATGCTATTAGTTAAGAAACACATAAAATCCAAGGAAGTGAAGCCAGTCGACATCGCTGGACAGTACAGTGTCGAGTCAGTTTGGTGTGACCTAAGCATTGGGAGATCAAAATTGAGAGTGGGAGTGTGCTATAGGCCTAATGACTCTGATGAGTATAATAAGAAACTGTACAGGGAAATAGTGGGCCAGTAAATCAGAGAGTCTTATAATGGGGGATTTTAATTTCCCAGATATTGACCGAAATTTGTGGATTGGTCACTCGCACACTAGCAAGGCTTTTGTGGATTTATTGGATGATTGTTTTCTACATCAGCATGTTTGGGAGGCAACTAGAGGGAGTAATACTCTTGATCTGATTATCAGTAGTGATTCTTCATGCATTAAGAATCTTCAGATAAAGGAACCACTATGTGGCAGTGATCACAGTGTGCTGAAGTGGGATTTACTCAAAGAGGTAACTACTATCAGGGGTAAAGGGAAGGGTTTTTGCTTTCGTAAAGGCAACTACGATGGTCTGAGACAGTATTTAAATTCTATACAGTGGTTGTTTGTTATTTGGTTTTTAGAAGCATTAGTAACTAAGGCCATACTACTCCGGAATATGTGGTGGTCATTCCCTGACCTTTCCGCATCCCCCGTATTTGGTGGTCACGGACTTGAACCCTGGTCTAATCAAGAAGCGTGTGCTACGCACTGCTGCTCCTGCCCACCTGCTACGGAAGCACTTCAAACAGTGGGAACAACTGATGATGTTACCAACAGCAAATTCAAAATGGGAAGCATTCAAAAAATTTATCTTGGAAGCTACTAGGCTTTGCATACCAACTAAGAAATATTGTTCAAAGTTTAGGCCTAAATGGATGTCAGATGAACTAATGAGACATATTGGATACATATAAATTAATGGGTGACATGGAAGCCTTTGATAGATATAAGCTGGTCTGTAACCAAGTCACAAAGGAGATTAGGCAGGCAAAGGCAGATTATGAGAAATCCTTGGCAAAGGATGCAAAGAAAAACAGAAAAGAGTTCTTTACCTATGTAAACTCTAGAAGGAAAGAGATGAATCAGATTGGTCCATGGATATTGATGGTTCAACTGTTGATGATCCTGCTCAGGTGGCTAACAAACTAAACGAGTATTTTGCATCTACATTCACACATGAGGCATTATTCAGGAAGGGGAATGCCAGAGGTGAAGTAAACTCTGGCAGTGAGCTAGATGATTTTGTAATAACTGAGAGGAAAGTGGAGGAGAAATTGTTGAGGATAAAAATAAAAAAGGGTTGAAATTGAAAGTGTCTGCAATTCTGCCCAGACACGATAGGAGGGAGTATATGATGAGAGCCTTGTCGATCAATTCGGCCCTGGAAAGATTGTGCAAGGCTCAAGGGGTAGAATTTTTTTCAGCCCGGACTGTACTTGTTAACAGGAGAGATTGCTTCTACAGGGATGCGATACACTTAAATAGAAAGGGTGCAAGAATATTTGCTGATGCTATCGAGGCAGTGTTAGGTGGGTCGGAAAACTGCTGGCTTGGGGGGAGACAAAGACCAATAGATTGACAGTAGCCACTGGCAGAGGTGAAAGAGATTCTTGCACTGCTTCTATTAGAATGAGCACAAGCCTGAAAAACAAGATGCATGATATTTCAGAGACTGCTGGGAGCCATTGCGGTACAAGTAAACACATGGGTTGTGTTAGGGTAGCTAAGAATAGAAACAGGTGCAGGTATACTTGCGTGTACACCAATGCTAGGAGTTTAGTAAATAAATTTGATGAATTTGAGGTATTGCTCAAAACATCAAAGGCAGATATTGTTGGGATATCAGAGATGTGGTGTCACACAGATATAAGGGATGGAGAACTGGAATTTGGGGAGTACAACGTCTACAGAAAGGATAGACAGGATAGGAAGGGGTTATGCTATTAGTTAAGAAACACATAAAAACCAAGGAAGTGAAGCCAGTCGACATCGCTGGACAGTGCAGTGTTGAGTCAGTTTGGTGTGACATGAGCATTGGGAGATCAAAATTGAGAGTAGGAGTGTGCTATAGGAACAGGTGCATGTATTCAGAGACTGCTGGGAGCCAACCTGACCAATTTGATTGGATATTATCAGAGAGTCTTATAATGGGAGATTTTAATTTCCCAGATCTTGATTGGAATTTGGGGGCTGGTCACTCATACACTAGCAGGGCTTTTGTGGATTTATTGGATGATTGTTTTCTACATCAGCATGTTCGGGAGGCAACTAGAGGGAGTAATACTCTTGATTTGATTATCAGCAGTGATTCTTCATGCATTAAGAATCTGCAGATAAATGAACCACTAGGTGGCAGTGATCACAGTGTGCTGAAGTGGGATTTACTGAAAGAGGTAACTACCATTAGGGGTAAAGGGAAGGGTTATTGCTTCCGTAAAGGTGACTACGATGGACTGAGACAGTATTTAAATTCTATACAGTGGGAACAACTGATGATGTTACCAAGAGCAAATTCAAAATGGGAAGCATTCAAAGAACTTATCTTGGAAGCTACTAGGCTTTACATACCAACTAAGAAATATTGTTCAAGGTTTAGGCCAAAATGGATGTCAGATGAACTAATGAGGCATATGGCAGAGAAGAAAAATGCATGGGATACTTACAAATTAACACATGAAACAGAAGCCTGTGATAGATACAAGTTGATGTGCAACCAAGTTACAAAGGAGGTTAGGCAGGCAAAGGCAGATTACGAGAAATCCTTGGCAAGGGATGCAAAGAAAAACAGCAAAGAGTTCTTTACTTATGTAAACTCTGGAAGGAAGGGGATGAATCAGATTGGTCCACTTGATATTGATGGGTCAACTGTTGATGATCCTGCTCAGGTAGCTAACAAACTAAATGAATATTTTGCATCGACATTCACACATGAGGAGTTATTCAGCGAGGGGAATGCCAGAGGTGTATTCAGCTCTAGCAGTAAGCTACAGAATCTTCAAATAACTGGGAGTAAAGTGGAGGAGAAACTGTTGAAGATAAACACAAGAAAGGCACCCGGGGTGGATGGGATCTATCCAGTTATATTAAAGGAGGCAGCAAAGGAAGTAAGCAAACCCTTAGCCATAATTATGAGAGCTTCCTTGGACTCAGGGGAGGTACCCATAGAGTGGAAATGTGCAAATGTGACCCCAATTCACAAAGGAGGATCAAAGGCTGACACAAATAATTATAGACCTGTGAGCTTAACTTCTGTTCCAGGAAAATTAATGGAGGCACTGGTTAAAGAAGCACTGCAGGATCATTTAGACAAGACTTCAGTTATAGCTCGGACACAGCATGGTTTTGTTAAGGGGAAGTCTTGCCTGACCAATTTGATTGGATATTATGATGCAGTCACAAAAGAACTGGATGCAGGGAATAGCTTTGATATTATATACTTGGATCTTAGAAAGGCTTTTGATACTGTTACACATGGAAGACTTCTACACAAATTGGAGCAGTGTGACATTGGAGGCAAATTGTTGCTATGGATAAAGGGGTGGTTGAGGGGGAGAAGACAGAGAGTGGTAATCAATGGACACTGCTCATCGTGGACTAATGTTATTAGTGGAGTCCCTCAGGGCTCAGTGTTGGGTCCATTATTGTTTTCTGTATTTATAAATGATATTGATGATGGTATATCAAGCTTAATGTCCAAGTTTGCAGACGATACAAAGGTTGGCAGGGTTGTCAAGGACACTACTGACACTATGCTGCTGCAACAGGATCTGGAAAGGTTGAGCAGATGGGCTGAGAGGTGGCAAATGAAGTTTAACATTGACAAATGTAAAGTACTACACATGGGAAACAGCAACCCCAGAGCAACGTATCAACTCTGTGGTACTACACTGACAGTGGTAGAGAATGAAAGGGACTTGGGGGTGGTTGTGCAGGCAGATATGAAGTTCTGTGAGCAGTGCAGACGGGCTGCAAGAGTAGCTCATGGAGTATTGTCAATGATATACAGGAATTTTTCCAGCAGGGATAAGGAGGTGATTATTCCCTTGTATAAGGCAATGGTCAGGCCACACCTAGAGTACTGTATACAGGTCTGGAGGCCTCATTTCAAGAAGGATGTAGAGCTGCTGGAACGAGTACAGAGAAGGGCAACAAGATTAGTGAATGGAACAAAGGGGTGCTCTTACGAAGAAAGGCTTAAGTTTTGCAAATTACAGTGTCTGGAGACTAGGCACCAGCGAGGTGATCTGATAGAGGTGTATAAAGCCTTGAATGGTTTGAGCATGCTCAATGCTGATGGGATTCTTCCTCTAGCTCAGAATAATCACCTGAGAGGGCATAAATTAAAATTGAGGAAAGACAGATGTAGAATAGACGTGCGGAAATTTGCCTTTAGCCAGCGGGTGGTTGGTTGGTGGAAGAGACTTCCATCCCTTGTAGTGTGGAGGTTGATAGCCTAAATAAGTTTAAGGCTCAGCTGGACAGGTATTTTGAACAAACAGAGGGGTGAAGTGGAAGTGGTTTTTTTTTTTTTTGACTGATGCTGCATAAGCTTGCTTTCTTGCATCAAATGCCTCTACTAATGCTAATGCTAGTCTTTTTAATTGAATAGCATCACCCAATTGGTTTTGGCGCCTCCGTAGCCAGGTGGGAAGGAGCAGCAGTGCGTAGCCCACGCTTGATTAGACCGGGGTTCAAGCCCGTCACTACCAAATACGGAGGATGTGGAAAGGTCAGGGAATGACCACCGGATATCCCGGTGCAGTATGGCCTTAGTTGCTAATGCTCCTAAAAACCAAATAACTAACTCACCCATTTGGCAAATCTGTTATCCATTAAAAACTTGAGGCTTTGTTGTGTCCAGTTTCAAAACTAATTGGTTCTATTATCAAACAAAAAATAGCCCTTAGCAACCTTGTGTCAAGCAGTGAATGGATTTATTGAATTTATAGACTGGAAGAAAACTTCAGATTGGAAACTTAACTAACATCATGTACATTAAAGCCCTAATTAGGCTGTAATAAAACCTATTAGGTAATTACTGTAATAAAACCTATCAGACTTTGTGTATATTAAATTGTATCAGGCTGTGTGATTCAAATATTTATAATTAAGGAACAGAGTGAAACTTAAATTCATGTCATTGCAAAAAATTGAAATATCATTTTTAAAATAATGCTTCTCTGCACTGTCTTCAGTTTAAGCCCAAGCACTGTCATCATCACTGGAGGGATAATTGTTTCTTCAGATATTCAAACCCAGGCATTTAAACAAAATCTGTTATATGCTTAAGAATAAAACAAAATAAATAAAATATGTATAAATGAAGAAAAAAAATTGATATCACACTAAATAAGCTGACCAGATGTTGACTTCTGAAACTTTTAAAAAGAGTTTTAAAGCTGAAAATGTGGAAAAATTAAAAAAAAAAAAAAAAAAAAAGGCAATGAAAGCTTTTTGATATACTCTAAAAATCAAACAATCAAACAGAAATATTTATTAAAGAGGAGAAAGTTTAGTTTAAATGCATCAATCATCATTCTCTTTTCAACTCTACTAAGATAAATTTTTAGCAAAGAAAACTTAATTTTTTGTCAGTTTATCTAATTTGGTATTTCCTCCCAAAACTGGTGTACTTCTTAAAACCATCCATCCATTCCATAAATTTGAATTGATTGCCCCTTTTTCTAGGTATTCACAAGTTGTTTTATACATAACAAATAATTTATTGTTAAATGATATAATTTCTTCACCCTGAATTTGTAATCAGTTAAAAGTTTGCAAAGAGAAAATGAATTTTTCTTCATTGTGTAATTTAAGCATTTCAGTCTACCCATAATTCATGACCTCTGTTATGCAGTTTTCAAATTATTTAATTTTTACTGGATACTTGCTGAATATCCAAAGCACACTCTGCATAACCTGGATGTATGCTTCACTTAATAGTTTTTAAAAAAAAAATTTACAGTAAATTTCAGCAAATTTTCTTCTAAAAGAAAAAAAATTCCTTCAAATACAGTGGATGCTGCTTGTTGTGATCACTTCATGACACAGCTTAATCGACAACAGTAATTGATGAAACAAGAATGAAGCTGTTCAATATTGTTTATTGATGCAGAGCAAAAATGTGTATAGAAAAAGGTAGAAGTAGACAGAAAGAAATCATTAAAATCTAGTAATATAAAATACTTTGACTGTCCACTTTTTGGAGAAAGTCATCACTAAAGGTGAAACTTTCATAATGTTTCTTGAAATCCATACAAATTATTAAAAACAAATAAAGAAAATATTAAAATCAAGAATTAGAAAAGTTAATGCACTGCTATAAAATAGTCAGATCAGAGATAGTACTTTTGCAAAAAGTAATGACACCGAGAACCATATAAACTGACCAAAGCAACAGCAGAAACTAGACACGTAATGTGTCAGAATTCAAGATCAAATTGGGATGTTACGTAATCACTTCCACAGCACATGCATAAATCACAATAAGGCAAAAAAAAAGTGATAAAAACTAAAGTACTGATTACAATAAACATCTTTTCTTTTTTTCTGTGTATATGTCTGATCAGGACTTCATAAAAGTGATAACATTATCTGTGATCACAATAAGCTGCATTTACTGTGCTTCAAAAATTTTTAATGCTGCTGATCACTTGGTGAGAACTTAACCAAGTTTTTGAATGTGCCAGTAATTTCTTATACCTTCTAACGAACAAAAATCCCAAAATTATAAATTATACTCTGTTATTACCAGTTCAGTGAACTAGGAATGAAAATATTGCATTTTTCAGTGAGATCAATGAAGGTAAGGCAAATTGTTCCACTGCACAACACAGATGGTCTGGCCACTGTCTGTATGGAATTCTGTTTCAAAGCTTATAGGTGGATATTTTGCAGGATGGCACAGTGGGGTGCACTCAATCTTCATTACAAAGACTGTTTATAGATAGAAGAGAATGAAGGGAAATATATGCTTAGCTGTCATCCTTATTTCCTTAGAATTAACTCTTAGTGGATTTATGCACATAAGTGGTTTTTCCAGCATTATAAATGCAAATGCCTTTTATAAGGTCATATTTGGTAGATCTAGTTTGAGATTGAAAATGAATTACTGCAATTAAAGAAAATCTGCTAGGTAAATCATAGTTTAAAATTTCTAAAAAACCAGGCCATTTATGCTTTCCAAAAAAAAAAAAAAAAACTCTTGGGATTATATGACAAAACACTTGAAAGCCTTGGACAAATACTGGAGAACTGATGTTTGGTTATCCTACACTAGGAAGGATAAGAAGCCGACCTTGCTGATTTACACAAGGTAAGTTTGAATGACCAGTCAACCTGATTCTAGTAATGGTGTTGTTAAATGTTTTAAGTCTAATTAGCTGCAGTTAACTTTCATGTCAGTAGGAAGAAAAGGAAACATACAAAATGACATGTTTGCTTCATTTCTAATTATTTGTTGTGGGCACAACAAACAGAATATTTTGTGAGTACTGTGTCCATTGTGTGTTGTTGCCTTTATATTCACTTGCTGTTGTTATACCTCTCTTGTTATTATTTATTCTGCCATCTCATAAAATACATGCAATAAACTGCTCACATATTTTTGTAACTGAATAATTTAGATTTAGAATATGCTTTTCAGTAATTTTATAGATATGTATATTTTTTTTACTTTTTCAGGTCAATTTTGGGCTATGATGGAAATAACAGAAAGGCCTATTTTTGTACCTCCACGTAAGAGGAACTCTAAGTCATCCAAGTCCAGTACTGACAGCTTGCACAGTATGCATACTATAGGTATTACAAATAATAGTACTAACAGCATTGCTAGTCACTCACCTCAAAGTTGTAATAAAGTAGATCATAGAGCCAACAGAAAACTTCACCACCATGCTTTGCAAACTGAGCTCGGCACTGATAGGGTAAATGTTAAAATTCATCCAAACTCGCATCCACCTCGGAAGCACATTTCACCTGGAAGACGTTCTGTTACTTATCAGGATCAAATAAACAAAGTTTCTGAAGCCAAAAATGAAGAATGTGAAGAACACAGTAGCGATTTTTCGGACTGTTTACATATCACTGACAGTGGCTTCACCGAAACAGATCTTTCAAATGAAAGATCAGCACTGAATTCCCATTCCATTTCTTCTGATGGATCTATTGGAGGTAGCTATGTCACTATGACAGGAACCATTAAGAGAGGGAGGAAAAAAGGGCAGACAATGGATATGAGAGTTCAGATGTCTCGTGAAGAATTGGATGAGTTGGAACACAGTATTATATCCCAGCAAAAAACTGAGGATGACAGATGCTTTTTTGGTGTAAGAAAAGGACCTCATGTATTTTTGCTTAGTTGTTTACTAGTCCCATTTGTTTTTATCTTATCTGGTGCTTATTCATTTTACATGGGTACTATGACTTGGTACAACATCCTAATTCTATTTAGTGAAAAGAAAACTGTTGCACATAAAATATTTGTAAGCCCATTGTTAATTATATTTTATCCATTTCTTATAATAATATCTACCCTAGGCTTAGGAATTTATGCTGCTGTTATCCAAGTATCTTGGCATTTTGATTGCTGGAAGAGAGAATTGCTAGATTGGGAGAAGGGATTCTATGGTTGGCTATGTTGTGCTCTCCATCTTGAAGATTGTTCACCATATGAAGTTGTCATTTTAACTGAAGTACTACCTGGTGCTGAAGAGGAAAAATCCAAGCCTCAAATTGCTAATACAGCATTATAAAAGTACATAGTTGGTTTTCTGCTGTTAACATTTTTAAGAAGTTGTTTTTTGAAGTTCTTATTATGACTTGTTTAATGTTGATGGTGAGGTTAAGAAAATTCCATATGGATTGATTTTTAGTGACTTTGGTATTAAGTGTGATTTAATGAAATCAAGGGTTCCCAAAGCTTGGCTTGTGGTCAGAAGTGGCTCAACAGTATTTGCACTCAAAGCAAAAATGAAATAAAAAGTTCTGCTCCCCTCTCAACTCTTTCCAGCTACTTTGCCATTTTTGTGGTATTTTATATATCCTGACTGTTTTCCTTAAATTGTGATATCATAAAGGACTGTGTACACAGTTGAGCCACTCCTGTCCTATGACCTCTTGCGGCTCTAATTGTTGCATGTGGTCTTCAGTGCAGTCATCATCTAACATGTCTAAATATACTTCATTATATTGAATTTTATTATGCAATTTCCACTGATGTGCCTCTATTGAGTGGCCCTCCTTGACAAAGCTTTGGGATCTCTTTGGAAGAGAATAGTGAATTTTTGTTTTTTGCTGATATAGGCTTTTATATGAAGTGGTCATACTTAAATTTCATTTGTGTGCAGAAGCAAAGTTGATTTCTTTATAGGATCTATAGAAATACAATTTTTGAAAGTCTTTGTAATTTAACTGGCGCAGGTAAAGAGAGAGATGAAAACCATTGGCAACATCCCACTACATGCTTGGTAAATGGAGAGCATTTGTGCTTGGTCATCAGTGTTCCGATACCTGTGACAACAAAATGCAAATGGAGGTGAAGAACATAGTGCTCAGTCAGCAGCATAATTTTCTACAAAGCAACAAGGTGCAATTTGGTGAGCACTCTCACAGTGAGTATGAACGTTGTATTGTCAGCAATGACGAAACTGCTCATTTGTATGATATTTGAATCTGTTCTACTAACAGCCATTTTGCAGATTTCTCTACACTATCTTAATGTAACCTATTATTTTTAAGACGTTGGTGTTTTTAAAATGTTTGAAATGTTTAAATTTATTTAGAAACAGTTGCTGGTGGCCATTATAACCAGCTGCCAAGCAGGAATGTTCATTCTGCCATTTGAAGACTTACACTACACAAAGAAAACTTCCCACAGCAAATGTGGTTATTGTGGTTATACATCACAGGTCTGCACCTAAAATTACAGCATACACTTTGTTGCCATGGTGACAGTTTGGTTATGTCGCCTACAGGCAAATATATGAGACTCACATAAAAGTGGTCCAGTGGAAGTTAGAAAGTTGCGTGCCTCTTGGAAATTTTTTAACCACCACCATTTTTAATATCCTATATATAGGAACAAAAGTTAAACTAGATATCCTCATATGCTGTTGGTTAAAATCGTGCAGCATTACACCCAGCTGTTTTACATGCTTTTGCATGTAAAACAGCTCTGATGTAAATTAGTCACATACTGCTTGATAATTTTTTAACAATGGCATATTTTGCATAGAGGTATAAAAGTTAAAACTATTTATAAAATTACAACATGGTCAGCTAAGAGTGTATAAATTAAACAACACTAACACACATAGATTGCTACTGAATGCAGGATTAAAAGCTAAGTATCTTCTATGCCATTGGATGATGTTTAATAGCATTCAACAAGTGATATAACTAGCTGCTTAATTGGAATTTTAAATGGATGCGTGAAGAAATGAAGACAATCCCAACAGCAAACCAAATATGTTTAGTTTCAGTAATTTACATAATTTGCAATGGTTGGTTGCATAAAATTAACAATATCGTAATAGTAAATAAGTTTATAGACCTGCTGATTAAGTAATATGTGAGTAACAGATGATAAAGTGATTTACGTTTGCATAACAGATGATAAATTGATTGATGTGGGCATAACAGATGATAAATTGACATAGTAATTCATATTGATCAGCGATTAACAAGAAAGCAGTTTGCCAATAGTAAGAAAGTCTCTTTCTTTACTTTAGCCACTCAACTTTTGTGCTTTAGATTTTAATGTATTATTGTGCCCATAATGGTTTGTGGTTGTGTGTTTAAATCCTTTTTGTTGTTTTATATTGTGTATAATGTGTGCATGCAAATCTTAATGAAACTAAGTACTCCAGCAAATGATATTTGTTTGTATAATATCCGTGTGCACATTTAACAGTATTCTGTTCCGTGTTTTTTATTTATTTTTTTTGTCCAACTTTTTTGTTAATGCACAATAACTGTTAATTGGAGTGATCACTGTTCTGTCATGTCAAAGTAGTACTTATAGTGTTAACTTTTAAAAATGAGCCATCTTTTTAGGAAGATGGGCAGCAGTAATAAAATGTCAGACATTTTTTTAGTCTGACATTTTGTTAAATTTCAGGATTTAGTTTTTTTAATAATAGAATTTTAATTTGATTTACTTTTAGATCAGTACTTGAACAGTTCAAACCCAATGTTTATGTGGTGGTGAAATTCCCCTCCTCGCTTTACATGTTTTTTTTATTATTATTTCTATAAACAAAACTGTTCCAAATTATTGATCATTTTTTGAGAAGATAAGGTCTATTAAATGTCACTTATACTTGGATTTCAGCACCTCTGTACTACTTAAAATACACTGAAGTGTAATAAAAATAGTAAAACATATTACTAGAACAATTTTGCACAACAGAAAATAATGTATAGATTGTAATATTAACACTTAATGTAAGCAATTCATGTATTATGCCACTAATGGAAAGAGTAATTTCAAGGTTCTTTATTGAAAAATTAAAAACTCTCCTAAAGAATTATGGTATGATGTGTGATTATACATGGTTACTTTTCCATATGCAAGTACCCATATCCATGTCAACTAATAAGGTGATGGGCAGTTGTTTTCCTAAAACCATTGTCCAGTAGTATGAGTTCTTCCACTTCACACAGATGCTCTTTTTTGAATTCTTTTTTGACCAAGAAATCTCTTTCCCATATTTATTCATTTTTCAAACTACTCATATCATTGGGTATTTAAGAAGTGCCAAAACTCTTCATCTAGAAACCAGAAATGTTTCATCTTTATTGAAAATGTATGTAGGGCATAAATTTTAGTCATCTCTGATTTGTAATTGAAAAGAAAAGGTTTATCAAATCTACAGAGAGAAGGGTAATTAATTATTCTGTGTTGATAAATTAATTTTACTGTTTCCTCCTGAAAATCATAAGGACTTTGTTGCTGTAGATGCAGAACTTATTAGTATTGTAAACATATTTGTTGGAGACAAGAACAAATGAATAAAATAATATAATTGCAGAGGAGGGATTTCCAAAGTGTTTGTCTAGGAGGGCTTCTCATTTGGTAGGGCACTTGATTGTATGATAAAATTTAATATAATGAAGTATATTTAGATATGTTGGACGATGACTGCACATTCGGCTACACTTTGGAAAACCCTAATATACAGGATTAAGATTTGAGTGATAAAAGGATGCAAGAATAAACCCAACTGAGAGAACTAACCTAGTTCTCTGTGACTGATAGTTATTTTATTTGTTCTTGTCATCTGTTAAGCATATGTGTCAATAAGATTGCATCATTGTTTGCCTGGCAAGACATTAAAAAAAAAACTGTAAAGAATTTTTCAGGTGTGATACTTTTTCATACCCAGCCCCTCTCGGCTTTTTTGTAAATGGACATCTTTATTCAAGTTTACATATATGCCATTTTACTGTGAAAATGCCATCCAGTTTTGGAATGAAAATCAGAATTCACAAGTTCTAGTTGGATTAAAGTCAGTTATTTCCTATACCTTTAAGTCTTTCGTGTTAATCTTGAAGTAACTTATGCAGTTTCTTGGGGTTTTTTTAGTAAAATGAAAATTTGGTTTTTTACTTGTTAACTTTAAAATTATTTAATGATAAATACAAAGGAAAAACTTATACTGCTTAGCAATTCCATGGGAAATAATTGACTATTTAATCCGTTGTTGCAGTGCTGCTCAGTATTTTTCTGTGCCATGGCCCTTTGTTGCCAATATCAAGTTTTGATACCCCTTTTAAATGATAACTAACTGGTTAAAATATCCTATTATAAAGGGATAACTGCATCCTTATCTTTATTAGCCATCCTTCTGTGCCTTTGAAAATCAATGTCAAAACAGTATTGCCGATTTCTTTTAGCCTTTTTCTATATGGAGTTGATTTAAATTTTTGTTTCCACATATGCTGCAGATAGTATAGTGACCCAAAAATAAATGTTGACAGGAATCTCAGCCGACTGAAAAGGCTTTCAAAATTAAAATTATTTTCATACATAAGAAATTTCAGTTATTTTTAGATTTAATGTTTTGAGGAAGTTGGTACGAATAGTTTACAAATGGTTTTGACTTAAATTATTGGGAAGTAAATTTTAAGTGTTTTGGGAAAAACATTTTTAACAGTATTTGTGAAAGTAAATTGAAATTTAGTAAAATAAAGCATTAAATATGTATATACTATTTGGTTTAATTAAATATAAAATTATTTTAGAATAAATTCATATTTATATTTTCAAGCTTTGTATGCTGAACAGTTTTAAATATTTAATACTGAAGGATTACTTCATTTATATAACTGTCATTGTTTGTTGTCCTGTCTAACGCTAAAAGTCTTATTTTGGGACAGAAAGTTGGAAATGTCAGGTGAAGTTCCATATCTTTAACTTTAATAGCTAGGCACTATTATTGTGTGACATTCACAAAATGCATAGCTCCCCTTTTAATTTATAAATTTAAGAAATGGACACTGACATTTGCAGTGTCATGATATTCTTCTTTTAGTCACAGTAGTTTACTGTCTCTGTGCACTGTGAAGTTTATTTTTATTGACAAAGTATTTATGTCAGTCCTTCATTATGCAATTTTTGTTTAAAAAAATAAAATTTGAATCTTAATAATAGAAGACAGTTGAATTTCTTAAAGTTAATGGTTACTAGATACAAATTTATTCAGACCCCATTTCTCCCCCTGCCAAAGTCATACTAATTAAAACGACTGTACCAAATCAAACTAATTTTAATCATGCAGTAATGCATGGAAATTTGAAGAAAGATATATCTGTAAAGCTGTAGTCAGGCATGTATATGCAAGTGGCCTTTTCCATGCACATTTTAGTTATTTGTAGAAGAAGGATGAAAAAAATAGTTGCAGTATATATTGTTTTATTAGTGTGATCCACTTAAGAATTAACTTAACCCTATGAGTATATTGAAATATATATGTTTGTGAAATAAGTGAATGAATAGGTTTAAAATTACTTAGCAGCCAAATTAATGAAATTGTCCCTGGATTGTAAATTTAATAATGGTGCTTTATAACATTGTTGTGTTGTAAGTATGCATGAGTGAAATGATATGAAACTTCAAATAACAAATGGTGAAATTGAAGGTTATTTGGAGGAGCCACAATTCTAATAAAATAAAGCAGTGTTTCCTGTAAGTTTTGAAAAGTAGTGTTTACCCTCCAGAAAGACTGAATAATTGTACAGTCTGACATGAAGTTCTCTGAGCAGTGCAGACAGGCTGCCAGGACGAAGCCCATGGGGATTTTGTCAGCAGGGACAAGGTGATTATCCCATTTTTAGGCACCTGTGAGGAGACCTGATATCTTGGAACACAAACATGAGCGCATGTAAATTTAAATTGAAAAAGCATGGTTATGGGACAAATGTGTGAAAATTTGTTTTCAGCTAGCATAATTGATTCTTGGATCAAGCTTCTCTGGTGTTGTGGAAATGGATAATTTGAATAAATTTAAGGAAAGATTAGATCAATTACTAGAGTGGATGTACAGATGAGGTTGGGTGTTTTTTTTTTTTGTTTTTTTTTTCTGATACTAAATAAGCTTAATTTCTTGCATCACTTGTACTAATATTATATTCATATTTCACAAAGCCCATCTAAGGGAACCCAGCACATTTAATGTGTGGGGACACATATTAAACAGTTAAGATAATTGTATTATGGAAGTACTATTAATGTTAATATAATGAAGTTGTTTATCCTTATTAAATCTTATATTTATTTTCCAATTTGCAGTAACTTCTTTCAGTTACACCTCCAACTTGCTCTGAGGAAGTGGTTTAGAATTATACTTACTGAGCAACATTGCAGATAACCAGTTTCTCTCTGAATTCAGAAGAGGATAAATACTGGTTTTCAAAACTTGTAGAATAATGCTTATTTGATTAGAGTTGTCTTTGATTTCCTGTTCAATTAAACAGTATTTAGAAAGGAGGTCAATGATGTTATAAAATTTGATAGAAAGTTCCTGTGGAGTTGGTTAAAAACGTGGTTTTAATTAGGAATTATTGCACGATGCATAGAGGAAGCTTTGGTGAAAGGTAAAATAAAATTACGAATACATCTATGCTTTAATCATACTAGCTTGTATTCCTGCATGTGCACGTTGCTCACGGAGGAGGAGGGGGGGAGTTCTTAATTTTCTTTGTGGTTATTTTTATGAAAAACGTTTGAATTAAGTTAATTGTGAATAATGAATTACAATTTTACTTTATTTTTAATGCAGTAGGTAACATTTGTAATTAATCCAGAAGCATTTTTGTCAGACTTGAAAGATTATCCAAGAATTTTTTAGTGCAAAGATCATACAGTATGCCATTGCACATACCATATTAAAAATTTGACTTTAAACCCCCCCAGTGAGCATGCCAAAAAAAAAAAAAAAAGAGTGGGGACATGGTTTTCTCTATACACCATTTAGCTCTTTTGGGATAAAAATCAAGAAATAGTTTAAATGAATGCACCTTATTTTATTCTTTAATCTGAAACTATAACATGAAACTATAATGACAGTCTTGTTATTTAAAAAAAAAATTAATAATTCTCCCCACTACTTCACTGTTTCTGAAGTATGGATATCACTTTCAAATGGAAAGTGAATAGCATACTAGAAGTACAAAAATTCATATTGATCTAACTCTAATAGATATTTAATTGTTTTGTGTGTATTCAGTATAATATTTGAAGATATTAGAAACTTATTTCCAATAATGAACTCCCTCCATTACTTCATTAGGCACTTGGTATGTAATGAAGTCGAAGTAAATGGTGGTGGATAAAAGGTAAAAAAAAAAAAAAAAAAACGTTGATTAGCATATAAACCGGTATAACAAAATGAAGTATTGCTACACTCATACTTAATTCTGAAAACTCCTTATTGAAATATTGAAAAAAATCACAATTCTATTTTTTTTTTTTTTTTTTTTCAGTCAAGTCCATTTTTAAATTGAATTAACTTTGGCAAAATTGACTTTAACTGTGAATTCATACCAGTTTGTAAAGTACTCTTGTCTACTTTTTACAGCTCATTTTCTTTATATTGTATACTTTTCACAAGTCATTATGATCTTGAGCTATGCTCACTGCTTTATTTTTCTTTAATTTATTGTTCTCCATGACACTATAGTGCTTTTAGCACTTTAGTGTCATGGTGACACTAAGGTGGTAAAGCACTTTAGTGACTCATTTGGAGAGGTTTGAGTTTTCGTAGGCTGGAATTTCTAAAGGCTTCTTCAATTGTGGTTGTACTTAGCCTATGTCAGGTGGAAGGAATAAGATTTTCCCTTATGGGTTATTTTGGTTTTCTCAGCTCACCCAACATTTAAATGGGACCACAAGCACACACTTATATAGACACAATACTCATACTGTAGTGTGATCTGAGTAGTTGATGCACCTAAATCCTGACAACAGGATTTTTTTGCTGTTCTAGCAAAAAAAAAGCATGTTTCTCTCCTATTATAAATGTCATAAGAAACACAGGTAATATATGTTTAAGATATTATGTAGAGCTATATTAAATGTTGTTTTCCTTGACTATATTTTGTTTACATCAGTAATTAGCACTTCTTGAATGATTGCAAGGGATTCAAAAGGGCTCTTCAGTGGTGTTTTTCTCTTTTTATTTTAATTTTAATATGATGATGTGGACATGCAACTAAGGAAATATTTTCTCTACTACTTTTTTTTTTTTTAGTGTCATTTTATCAAAGTAAATCCTAATATTGTCATTTGATTTGTACATAATATTCACATTCATTGATTAAATAAAATTAATTACCTGATTACAGCTTAGTCTCCACAGAAACTGTTGTGGTTTTGAACCACAATTTTTGTGACCACTTTGTAATAAATTAAATATTGTCATTGGTTTTTTTTCGTAACCGCTGCTTTGGTCATAATGCATCAGTTCATATGATATTTATTATTATTTATTTATTTATATTTTTTATTGTACAGTTGTATGTTTACAGGCAAATCTGCATATTGTGTCAACTGTGAAAAACCTGAAAAATAATTCCTGGGAGAACCCTCTTCCTGAGATTTGCTAACTGCAGTCCCAATTGAAGAACCCTTTAATTCTTTCTAACAGGATTTGAACTCGGACCTCTCTAAATGAATGAGAATTGGCAAACCTACTGTACCGTCCAGAGGACTAAATCAGGTATTTTAATTAAAGGAGATTCAATTTCAATTCAATTTAATTAAACGAGATGCTTGACAGCAGGATAAATTGGGTTTCTAATATCATATCCTGTTCCATTTTAAATGTACATATCCCACCTGTGGTGTTTAGGAGGGAAAAAAATCTACATTATGGAAGTATTCCAAGCATTTATAATTGATAACATTTACTCAAACAGCTTGTGAAAGAAAAAGATTGGATCTTTGCCATTGGTATCTCCGGTCTGGTGTGGTCTTAATTAGTATTTACAGTATAATTTTTTTGCATTTAATAATTAAATGTGATTCAGATCACATTTAATTAAAAGATTAAATCACATTTAAATCAGATCCGGTCTGGTGTGGTCTGTATTAGTATTTACAGTATAATTTTTTTGCATTTAATAATTAAATGTGAAAATCCAACACTATTAACATTCTTATTACCTGATTATAATGATGTTAAATATTGAGAAAGATACATAAACATAAGAAAGCAATTATAGAGAAATTGAACATTGCTAAAATTGGATTATTTGGATATATAAAAGTCAGTGTGAACTATATTTTGTTACACACTAGTTTCAAGCTCTGGGTGAGAAGTACCTACATGGTCATGGGTCACTCGCAGGCAATTAAATCAGATATGCCTGTACTAGGCTTTTGCTGTTCTAGCAAAAAAAAAAAAAAAAAAAATGCATGTTTCTCTCCTCGTATAAGTACCATTCCAGCCAACCTTTGAATTTCCTGGTGCTGCCGATCTCAGCTACCCATGGTGGCAACTTATTCCAATAATTAACAGTTTAATGGCTAAAAGAAAACTTCCTGTGATTCAGACATAACCCTTCTTCCCTCTCTCCCCCCTCCAATTTGATTTTATGACATAGTATAATTTAATAGAATGAATAATAGTATAATAGTTTATTAGTATAATTTAATAGAGTGAAAATTTTGCCTTCATTCATTTTACTTCCCTTCTCAGAGACTTATAAAGCTCAGTCAGTTCCCCTCTGAGTTACTTAGTTATCAGTTTCTATAGCCTCATATATTCGAAGTGTTTCCTCACATATTCGATATTTCTAGAACCTGGATTTCTTTTTTTTTAGCATCTGCATACCTGAACCCAATATCCCATTATAATGGAGACCATGGGCTCCTCCTTGTTACCTGCCTGGATGATAACCCCAAATAAATATCCCCTCTCTCTCTCGTTTTTAATTCACTCCTCTTAAGTTAATTTATTTTAGGGTTGTTGTACTTGAAGGTAGCCTGGAGAGTTAGATACCATATTTTCCGGCTTATAAGACGCACGGGCATACAAGACACACCCTAGTTTTGGCCACATATTTTGGAAAAAATAATAACCCTTCTATTATCCTTTGATACTGTTTACGGTGAAACTAAGAAGCGATCTTTTACCGACTGATGTAAACAAATATGGCGACATGGCGTGATATGGGACGTAATCAGGGGGTAGGTATTAAAAATAAATTAAATGGAGTTACATTTATTTTTTAAAATTTTTTTTATTAAATGGACTTACAACATGGAGTTTTTATTCAATTCATAAAACACAAGAAATTTTTTAAAATATTTATTTGTTCTAAAGATTATGAAATGTCTGACATTTTCATTTATCCTTAAACCCTAAAAAGCCGTTGAATATTATGAAATCATCATAATATTCAAGATATTCAATGTCACCATCGTTCATGTTATGAGCGATCTTTGAGTCAGATGAATCTGTTTCCTCATACAAAAGGTCATCTTCCGTGCCGTCAAGAGCATTGGTTATGGCACACTTCTTAAACGATCGTACTATTGTCTCCATTTTAATTTCATTCTAAGCATTTTTGACCCACTTGCAAACCTGTACAATGGTAGGTCTTTTGATGTGCCATGTTGATGTTAGTTCATGCTGTGGGAGCATCATCCATTTATTCCATTCTTCACGCAGGTAGTCCTTGAAAGGCTTATTTATTGATACCTCCAGGGGTTGCAATTGACCCGTTAACCCTCCAGGAATTACAGCCATTTGCGTGTTTAAACTTTTTAATCTTATCTTAGTACAATTAGTTAGATGAGACCGGAACTGATCCCACACGAGAAGCGACGGCTTCTTGCAAAGTCCACCAGGACGGCGTGACCACACCTTTTCCAGCCAAAATCTCACGCCATGCTCATCCATCCATCCTTTGGGGTGAACTTGAATAAAAATTCCTGGTGGAATGCTTTCTTTCGGCATTGTTTTCCTTTTAAATATTAGTAATGGTGGTAACTTGGTACCATCAGCACAACATGCCAGCACTGCTGTAAAATGGGATTTCTCATTGCCGGTAGTTTTAATGGTCACAGATTTAGCACCCTTAAAATCAGCTGTCTTATTAGAGGGAACGTCAAACGTCAATGGAACTTTATCCATATTTGCAATTTGACTAAGTTCAAAGTCATTTTCTTTTCTGACTTTGATAATATGTTGGTGAAAATCAATAATTTTGTTTTCCTACTCCTCAGGCATTTTCTGTGCTATTCTTGTTCGCATCGCTAATCCGTGTCTATTCATAAATCTATAGCACCTGTAAAGTCATCATGCCCTCTTGCAGCTGCCCTCAATTTAGCTTCAGAAATGATATTTTTAGTCGTTACCACAATACCTTGGCTCCTCTGATCTGTAACCCACGTCTTCATCTCATTCTCCAGTTCCTCCCATCTAGCTTTTTGCTTGCGAAAGTTGTGTTTTGACTTTATTGCTTGTCAAAGTTTTTCCTCTTGCTTTCGCCAGGCACGTACCATTTTCTCGGTAGGAGGTAGTCCAAAATGTCTTTCAGCAGCACAGTTCCCATATTGCTTTGCAAATTCTATTACTTGTAATTTAAAGGCAATTGTGTAGCAATGCCTTCTCAACAACTCCATCATAACAGGGTGTCCTGAAATTTATAAAAAAAAAATTTGATAAAGAAAATAATAATAATAAAATTAAATATGGTAATATATTTTTCTCAAAATAATGGTATACACTTGGGTAAATGTTCAACCAATAATGAAATGTTTGTTTCTGAAAAAAACTGACAGAAGTAACATAACAGAAATTCTTACTCACTCTAAGACAAATACGGGCGTCACTTTCTCTTTGTAAAAGACGGTTGAAATTGAAAAATCCCGATCCAGTCTAATTAGCCCGTCATACCATAAAAGCGCGAGATCATAGAGGAATACCATAAAATCGCGAGATAATAGAGGAATACCATAAAATCGCGAGATCATATAGAGGAAGCAAACACATGGGAAAATGAAACAAGTTTTTACTTACGTCTGATTGTGAGATTCATATTACGCAGATTTCAACAAATTTTCCACAAAAAAAAGATTACTGGTATGTATTGTTGCCGTAGATTGTAACCACTGATAATTGTTAAAAATATATTTCAACAGATAAATCTTAAGTAAAATTGGTGTGAATTTCAAAGGGAAGTTTTCAGAACTCAGTTTACTGGCACTGCATCATCGAAAATGCATTGCTGGTAGTCTTTAGGCCTAATCTGACATTGACCATATAAGACGCAGGGTGATTTTCCCAGTATTTCTTCGCGAAAAAACTGCGTCTTATAAGCCGGAAAATACGGTATTACGTGACACTGCAATTACATTGTGATGTGCAAAAAACCTTGCATTTTGCAATATTAAAACAAATGTGCCACTTATCTGCCCATTTTTGAAGTTATATATGTCATCCTAAAAGGGCATTGCCTGTGCTGGTCATGTTTTTTGGGTAGATGTAGAAGAAATCTGCTTCCTTGCATCATTTAGCCATTATAATACTAATTTAGTCGTTATGTACATAACATATGTACATTTCAAATTAGTGGCCTATGAAACTCATGATTTTACCTGAGTTATGCTAAGCTGGCTAATCGATAATTAGTTTGCTTTAATAGTGTAATAGTTTAGTAACAGTTTAATAGTTGAACACCCCCTTTTAAGTTTCCTTTATTATATACTATATATATATATATATATATATATATATATATATATATATATATATATATATATATATATATATAGAGAGAGAGAGAGAACAGCTGAAAAATACAGTAATGCAAATATAAAAAAAAATCATTTCAAATTGATAAGGACAAAATTATGTAACAATAGAGAATTTTAAGGCTTTTGGAAATATTTATACTCCCAACTAAGTACTTAAATTATGGTTGTATTCATATAAACATTTATATTGATAATAATAATGACGTTATCCCAGTTAAAGTTCTTGTCGAAATCTGTGTATTACTTTCTAGTTTATATTTATCACAGAAGTCTGTCAAACAGAACACTTAATTTGATGTTTATCATTTTGCACTCTAATGTTTTGCCTGCAGCTCTTACTATCCATTGTACTGTATGGATATTTTAAGCAGCTAGCCTAGAAAGTTCAAATTTTCTCATGCTGCAATTGCATTGTTTTTCTTCATAAGTTAACGTAATTAGTATATTACATAATGTTACTTCACAAGCTCATATCAGCTGTAGAAATAAATAGCATAAATATAAATATTAGTGTGAGACAAGCAGTGTGAGATATTTGGTATGTCTTATGTCCAGAAGTGATGATTTGTACGTTTTGGGCCTTATGACAAATGCAATCCTTTAATATCTTTTCAAACATTGATATTCACCTCCATCTAGCTATTGCTTTAATGTAAACACTTCCTATATATTTTCATGTTTAGTGTGTATGACAGAAAACAAATTGGTGTTTAGATAATAGGATTTCTTACACTTCATAATTAGTTTACAGATATTCATATCAATAGAAAGTAACCATTTTGTCTAACTCATAGTGCTATCATCCCCTCACACTCTCATGTAGAACAAAATTAAACTTACCAGCCAAATCTAGGCATTGTCTTCCCAAAGCGACTCTCGACTTCCTCTGTCAAACTTCTTTTTGGCCGGGTCTGTCAACCTTGGGTTCACCTGTTCGACGGGCAACTTTGGGTTTTCTTCTCTCCACAGATGCAGAATAGGGCATTGGCTACTGATGCCTGCTTTGGGTTCAATGGATGAGACTCCTTGGGAATCATGACTGACTCTCTTGCACTGCACTGCACTTTCTTTCCACTCTGTCCCCTTTTGGTCTCTCTCTCTCTCTCTCTCTCTCTCTCTCTCTCTCTCTCGCTCTCTCTCTTGCTCCCCTTTGGGTCTTCCCAGAACCCCTTTTTACATCCTCCCACACTGTTTCATATACTGAATGTCTGAAATGCACATCCGGTGCTCGAAATTACCTTTTATGGAAATTGTAATGCGATAGCATATGTGTATGAGATCGCTCTTTTCTCAGGCCAAAAATATTTGTTCCCGTGAGAGCCTATGGAAATTGCGGCTCTCCGATTACATCTACACGCCTTACTGACCATTCCTTATTGCTCAGTTACAGTGGAATTTCACAATCCATATCCTCCTACACATTTCTTTTTTTAAATGCCATTTGATTTTGCTGTTTAACCAAAACAGTTGGTTATTAATAAACATTATTCCTAAAGGTGCCTAGGTTAACCAGGCTTCATTAATTTGGTAATTAATTTACATAAATCTAATTAAGGGGGAAGCACAAATTCCCACTGTGACACAAGTAACTGAAGCTGAGGTATTAACTATACTTAGTTATGTCAAGGTTGACAATTCTGGTTACGTATTTTCTATAAAATGAAATGAGCTCTACATTTTTATTTCATAAACACCAGAAGAGGCTACTTTTTGTGGATTGGTTTATGTGAACTGTCACAATATCAAGATATGGGACAGGGAGAATCCAATTCACAATTTTTTTAGCATGTGTATCACAGCTCTAAATGTATTTTTTGCAGACTAACAAGCAAGTATCTAGCTCATTTTATTTCATAGAAAACAGTTTGCAACTAGAACTGCCACTGTTGACACATTGGATACCGGTATATGGTTATTGTTTCAGCTTGGATTGCAATCTCTCTCTCTCTCTCTCTCTCACACACATGCAAAAATCACCTGAACAAGTTGACTATGGTGGTCTAAAACACTGGATGTCAAATCAGGTGACTCTAAGGGAAGCTTGAGTTAACATCCTGGATGCCTCTGAAATTGACAACCAATAATGACAATTGTTATTACAGTACTTTTCCAGAAATAGTGTGATAAAATTTGATTAACTGAGCAGCAGTTATGGTAGTTGTAGAACCAGGTTTCCAATCAGTAAGTCCATCAGATGATCCTGAAGGACAAATATAGGTAGCCCTCAGTTTATGGTTTATGACGAGGATCTGTTCATAAAGGAACTGTCGCAAAAAAAATTAGTTTAAAATTAACCTAATTACATAATGTAAGTCAATGAGTTACGTTCCAGCCCCCTTTAAAAATTGACATAAGTAATATTCATTATATTTAAAGCTCTGAAATGAATGCTATGAATATTAGTAAATTAATAAGAGGAGTTTACCTCAATATAGTACGTGGAACACTTCCGTATGATACCCTCCAGAAATTAAAACGGAAAAAACGAAAAAATCGACAACTTACCGGTCCATTAAAGTAAAATATAAATAATTAAATAATCAATTTAACACAATTCAAAATCAATTCAAAACAATTAAAATTCAAATTAACGCAATTAAAAGAATAACGAAAATATTCAAAACGATCTTCCTTCCTGAAGCTGACAATGCTTTTCGACCGACTGTCGTGATCACAGGAATGAAAATCACCGAATCAGGCTAAACCTGCAACTTAAATAGTGATTATGTGTCTTCGCGCATGCGCGTAAAGGTCCACGCATCGGAGATCAAATATGGCCGCCGAACATTAACAGAATTCTCGTGTAATTTAATTTCAATGGTTTCTGCAATTAATAGTCGCGTATAATTACGTTGAACGTTAAGTATTTTGGCCTCGTTAAATAAAAAAGTATGTTTTTCGTTAATGGCATGAAAGGCTAATTCTGACGCTGCTGAACGAGAAGCACGAACTGAGGCTTCGTGTTGATTTACACGAATATTAAGAGAAAACCGCGTCGAACCCTGATAAGACGAGTCGCAATCACCGCAAGAAATGTTGTATACTAGATCATTAATTTGTGTTGCGAACGCGGAAAGAACCGAGCGATTGTTCAGTATAGTGTGTAACTTCCGTATAGGCCTAGCTATAATTTTAAATTCGGTATCTTTAAAGAATCTGTTAAGCTGTTTGTGCCACTGTTCAACGTATGGGACAGAAATAAAGTATTTTTTGATATTACTATTGTTGATTGGTGCAGTATTTTGTATCCTATCCTTAGCTTGTACCCTAATTCGATTTATTGTGTTAATGGGATAACCCCTGTTCAAGAATCTGCTGGTTAATATTTGTATTTCTGAGTCCAAAGCAGAATCCGTCGTTGAATATTTATAGGCATTTAGAAATTGATTAAAGATAATCGATCTTTTGTAGGTGAACGGGTGGTAGCTATTATAATGTAGAAGCATACCGGTGTTTGTGGGTTTTCGATAGATGCTAAATTGTATTTTGTTCGAGTCCCGGGTAAGCGTGAAATTTAGAAAGTTTAATGATTTAGTATCCGTATCTTCCCTTTCCAATGTAAATTTGAGTCTAGAATGAATATTATTAAACGAATGTAAAATGTCTTGGATAGTACTACTATCGGTAATAACTAGAACATCGTCTAAATACCTCCCATAGTATGTGATACGGGGACGAAAAGGTGTCAAATGTATCTGCTCAATCGTTGAGAGATAGATCTCTGACATTAAGCCACTCAGTTATTACAGCTCTGATTCATACTATCGAATGCTATGAATGTAAAAACAGCATTTTTTATGAATATAAATCAGTAAATGTAATACAATATAAAATAAATATAATAAATAAAAAAATTACATTTGTAAATTTACTTTGATATGTTTGAAGCCCAGACCGAAAATTTTTGTAAGCCCCGCTGTAAGATATTGATCTATTTTGACAGTGGCATAATGCAGAGATTTTTCTCTGATGAAGTCTGTGGTTGAGGATCTTCCATTTTTTTGAAGAAAGCATGCAGTGTTGATTGTAGAGATTTCTTTCTTTGGGAATCAGAATGAGAGCCCAATGGATACAATAATGTTCCTTTTCACTTTCGCACTTTGCTCCTAGTCATGATCGATCTCACAGAGCTCATCAGTGAGGGTCTCCATGGCTGAAAGGATGCACTGTAGATTGCTTTATTCATAGATTTTATAGGAGACTCTTCATCTTTTTCTTACTCCTCCTCCTGTTTGCTTAGTTCTTTACTCGGTTCTTCCAAGTCTTCATTGGAAAGTTGCAGTCCATGGCTATCCAGCAGCTCTGTTACATCTTCAGCTGTAACCTCATCCAATCCTGCCCATTGCACCAGCCTGCTAACGTCTTCAACAATGTTCTCCACTGGCTCTAATCCTGTGAAGTTGTTCATAAATTGTGGGAGAAGTTTGCACCATACTGCATTGATAATGCCCTTCAGAATGTTGAATGAGCACCAAATAAGCCTTGACAGTTTTGTCTGACCTGTCCAAAACTCTCACCATTTCCATGAAAGTTTGGTGGAGGTAATAGATGTTTAAGGTTGCTAATTATCTCCTGGTCAATTGGTTGCAAAACTGAAGTGGTGTTTGGTAGCATATAGACAACATTGACATCCAGAGATGTTCCGACTTAGCACGGTTTGCAGGATGGCCAGAGGCATTATCCAAGAGAGAAGAGCCTCGGCTGGTAACTCATTCTCTTGACAAAAACGAAGCACAGCAGGTTTAAAAAATAGTTTGTGTACCAATCCAAGAAGATTTCTTGTATCACCCAAGCCCTCCAGTTCCGTTTCCATTAGACTGGCAACATGGCTTTGTTTAGGCCCATGAGAACACGTAGTGTCTGTGAATGGTACACCAACATTGGTTTTAATTTTAAAGTTCCAGAAGCATTTGTGCCCAGCAGAAGCATTAGCTTGTTTTTTGCAACCTTGGAACCTGGTGCAGTCTGCTCATCATGGCAATGAAGGTTCGTGATGACAATTTCTTCCAATAAAGTTCGGTCTTGTCAACATTGAAAACTAGATCAGGACGATAATTGCTCCTGATCTAATTTTTGCCAAGTGTTAAAATGATATAAGCTACCATTTCACTGAGCAGCAAATTAATTATTCAAATAAATTTGAGCCAAATATTTAATATTTAAATATTCTTCATGCAGAACTTTCCATTTTTGCTCACCGTCAATATTAACATCATTAATGACCTGTCCGAGGATACGTATGTTGTCCTTAAAGTCATATCTAATCCTATTAAAGCAAAATATGCAACAAATTAGAAAAAAATATTTGATATTTAAACATTTAATTTATATAACAAACATGCACGTACTTTTCCTTCAACTTTTAGTTCCTAATTGTCATTAACGGAGGAATTTATCCAGTGTACTCTGCCATGTTCTTTTGATTGACTTTTGTTCAGTACAGATATCTGCATTAGATATCTGTACTGAACAAAATCAGTACAGATATCTAATGCAGATAATGGGTTGCCTTCTTGTGTTGAAGTATTGTCATAACACTTCAATGAATTTCCTGGCATCCTCTGTAGTCACTCGTTCAAGTTCAGATGCATTACCTTCATCACTTTCCTTGCATTCTGATTTCTTGTCTTGGTGTTTTGATAGAATGCTTTCAATGATTGCATTCTCACAATCTTCATTTTTGTTGTAACATTCAATATTATTGTCGATACCTTCAAATTCTTCATATATTCTAACTTTTTGCAGTTCTGAAATGGCTTCATATTCACTTTTGGCTGTTTCTATCATCTCCAAGCCCGAAATCTTAAAACTGTAGTGAGAAAAGCAGTTCTGAATCCTTATTTCTTGCCGACTATTGGCAACAAACTGTACTGTCCGAAGAAGATTAACCTTTGTACTCGCTTCCTTGGCTGTGGAAATCATTTTCCATAGCCAAGGAAGTACTGATGTCAGTAGGAGAAAACCTACTGACACCATTGTCAGTAGATTTCCTTAAATCATTAGAATGTGGTTAACTAACTTTTCACAGTACATCTTCAAATTTTTTATGATTCCCACATCCATTGCCTGCATCAAAGATGTGTTGACAGGCAGAAATTCCAGCTGGATGTTTTTCAAACACTCTGAACACTTAGGGTGTGTCGCACAGTTGTCATGAATCAGAAGAAATTTTCTTCATTTCCACTGTAATTCCACATCCCACCTCGTTAACCATTCCTTAAAAATTTTCGAAGTCATCCATGCATTCTTATTATCATAGTACTCAACCGGTAAACTGTCCATTCTTTGCCCCTTAAAGCATCGAGGCTTAGCATTTTTCCCAATAACCAACAGCTTTTTATCAGTTCCTGATATGTTTGAACAACATAATACAGTTATGCGATCCATTGCGTTCTTTGAACCCAACAGTGTTGCATGACTGTTGCGCAGAGACCATCTGGCATGGCACTATAAAACAGGCCTGTTTCTTCAGCACTGTAGATATCGTCTGCAAAACATTTCTGTGAAGTTTCTGAAGTAATAGGTAGTTTCTTCGATTTCCATTCTTCTGCACTTACAGCACTATCTTTTTCACCATGTGCTTTCTTGAATTTAATCCCATGCCTAAAATTCCGTCGAGACAACCAATCGTCAGTTGCTTTAAAATCATCATTACCCAGCTTCTTAGCTAGCTGCTCTGACTTCTTTTTCAACATTGGACCATTGATGCACACTCTTTGTTCAGTTACAATGGAGAACTGTTGATTTAGGGCAGTAGTTGTTGTTGTTATTTGGTTTTTAGGAGCATTAGCAACTAAGACCATATTGCTCTGGGGATATGCGGTGGTCATTTCCTGACCTTTCCGCATCCTCTGTATTTGGGCTCGAACCCCGGTCTAATCAAGAAGCGTATGCTACTCACTGCTGCTCCTGCCCACCTGGCTACGGAGGCGCCAGGGCAGTGGTCTTCAAACTTTAGATATCTGAGGAACCCTTCTCAATGTGAAAAAGCAGTGTGGAACCCATTAATAAATACGTTTCGTATTATACATTTTGTACAATGCAAATAGGAACTATTTATAAATGCATTAATGAACCAATTTATTATTTAGTAAGTAAATTATACTAAATTTACTGAATACATACTAAATTTTAGTATAATATCACTAACAAATAATATAAAAAATTATACTTCATTTTAATAACTTGGATGTGCTTGTATTTTGCCACAAAGAAAATCAAAATTTGGTATTATTGATGACAGTTGCAAGTGCATTTCTGTTTCTGCATCCATTTTATTCCTGTATTTTGTTTTTGTTTCTGTATACATGGAAAAAGCCTTTTCGCATAAATAATTTGTGACAAAAGATGTAATCTTTATTGCACGATCAGACACTTCAGGATATTCACTGTAAATTTGCAACCAAAAATCAAGGAGTTCTTGTTGGTACTTAATTTTTACGGTCAAATCTGTAGATATGCTGGGACTGTAGATATGCTGGAATCTGTAAATATGCTGCATATTAAATCTGTGGATATGCTGGAACGAGCTACTGGAATGAGTACAGAGAAGGGCAACAAGATTAGTGAATAGAACAAAGGGTTGCTCTTACGAAGAAAGGCTTAAGTTTTGCAAATTACAGTGTCTGGAGACTAGGCACCGGCGAGGTGATCTGATAGAGGTGTATAAAGCCTTGAATGGTTTGAACATGCTCAATGCTGATGGGATTCTTCCTCTTGCTCAGAATAATCACCTGAGAGGGCATAAATTCAGATTGAGGAAAGACAGATGTAGGATAGATGTGCGGAAATTTGCCTTTAGCCAGCAGGTAGTTGGAACAGACTTCCATCCCTTGTGGAAGTTGATAGCCTAAATAAATTTAAGGCTCAGCTGGACAAGTATTTCGAAAGAACAGAGGGGTGAAATGGGAGTGGTTTTTTTTTTGGTTTTTTTTTCAGCTGATGCTGCATAAGCTCACTTTCTTGCATCATATGCGTCTACTAATGCTAATATATCAATTAACTGTTTCCTCTCTTCATTGATAAATTTTCACTCTGGCAATGATTAAATGGGTTTTTAATCCAGTCGTATGATTCTGTTTGCACTGTAAAATATTGTCTAATAATTTTTTGTAGATTAAGCAAGTGCTGTATTAAGTATTCTTGAACAATTTTATGAAGATTCAGATCATTTTGTATCAAGAAGTCACTCATTTTTTCAAAATAGTTTACATTGTTTTTTTTATACATATGAAATCCATAAATTGAATTTCAAAATTAATGCATTTATTTTATTATTAACTTTAAATATATGAATTTTAGTTCCTTGGAGGGATATTTACTTCATTTAAAATTGAAAATATATCTGCAAGGTACGCCATAATTTGAATCCATATGTTGTATAATTTTGAGCAATAATCATGTTTCATTTGAGTTAAAAAAAAAAATTTTCACCCCTTCTTTCAGCTCATGAAATGTGCTCAAAATTTTTCCTTATGTTAGCCAGCATACCTCTGCATATAGGACAGTGATTTGTGAGAACTAGATAGCTCCTTGCAGAATAATGAGAATAATCTTGAGTTTAGCTCCCTGGATTTGATAAAATTAATGTTTTATGTTTTTCACAAAAAAATAAAACATCTTTTATTATTATTTTTTTTTTTTTGGAATTTGTTTAACGAGAGCATGATGGTGCAGACAGCAATGAGAATGTTGAGTATGTGGGGGTATTGTTTTTATTCTTGATATGACTCCTTTTTTGGCATCCAGTAAAGATTTTGCTCGTCAGTACAAATGTGAAAACATAAATCCCAAGATAGTCCATGCTTCTCTGTATATATGTTTATGATATCAAAAATGTTTTCATATGTAGCTCTATCCTTAAGAGGCTTGCACAAAAGAATATCCTCTTGGACAGTTAAATTAAAAATATAGTGTACCAGAACAATTAAAATAGCCAAACCTGGCTGATGGTTCTGTAGTCTTTGCATTTGTTTGACGTAGATTTTTTTGGTGTTGGTACTACAGTATGACAGTTGTACAATGTTCTTCTGGCCATTTTCCTTCATTATATGCTTTCAAAATCAATTCAAATGGTGATTGCTTGACTTGGTCTCCACTGTTCTTTATTAATTCTGCTGTAATATTATCTATACTAGGAGCTTCGTTGTTTGGAAGTAACTTCAAAGCTAAATTAAATTCTTCTTTTAATATTTGATCTTCTATTAAGTTTTGGTGTTCTTTCTCATCATATTTCCTAGTGTAACTACATGGTTCCATGTATAGATCCTCTATTTACTTTCCATGTCTCTTGTTCTTTTGCATCTAGAATGACATTATATTTTTCATTTCTGATTACTCTGAAGCAAATTCCATTACTCTGTTTAATTTTCTTGTAGGCACTATCTGTTCATCCATATTGTATTAAGATTTCAATTTCTTGGCATTGTTCTTTCCACCGACAATTCAGTGGTGAAATCAATCTTTTGCTTTTTTGCATTCCATATTAATTGCATTTTTGAGAGCATTGTAATTATTTTTTCCATCTTTTGTTTTCATATTTTTGAAGATTCTTCTTTGATCCGTCATTTGAAGGATGTCTTCTGTTATCCATGGTTTTCTTTTCATCTTGTTTCCATTTCCCAGAACTTTATGAGCTGCTTTATTTATAGTTCCTGTAATGTTATTCCACATCTGGTCAATATTGTTTATCATATTTTTCTTATTTATCTCATAACTATTTGTAGTATTCTGGAACATTTTTATTTCTTCATTCTTTAGTTTTTCTAGGTTATATTTATTATTTATTTTCTTCCCATTAATTTTCTTTAACTTTAGTTCTACAAGTGTTATCATTTTCACCACTGAATTGTCAGTGTCCACATCTGCTCTATATTGTAGTGGCATTTGAAACCAAGTGTTGACAACTACAAATCTTTCTTGACTACAGAAATCAATTAGTCATTGTCCCCTCAAATTTTTTGATCCTAACCCGAAATCATCAATGATATTTCCTTCCCTTTTGTCACCTACAACTGCATTCCAGTCATCCATTATAATTATATTATCATTTGATTTTTGTTTTTCTCAGAAGTTCTTTCAATTGTTCGTAGCTCTCCGCTACTGTGTCTTCATCGCTGTTTGATGTAGGCATGTATACTTGTATTATTACAATATCAGTTGGAGCTGCTGCAAGACAGGTCATTATAATCTTGTTACTGACTGTTTCTGCATCTGTCAAGCACGGTGAAAAACGTTTTGACATAATAATTGCAACGCCTCCCTGACCTTTGCCACTTTCTGAATGTTTATCTTGTATTCTCTGCTGAAGAATTCTCTGCAGCATAGTGCATATGTTCCAATTCCAAAACAGGGATTTTGATTGCTGCTGGCCTGGAAAGCTCTGCTACTTTCCCTGCCGACATCACATTGCCTATACACATTGTTGATCTCAGAATTGCCAGTTACTCTAATTCAGTGGTTCCCAAACTTTTTCGAGTCACCGCCCCCTTGGTTCCATAAATGCATCCCCAATGCCCTCCAGTCCTAACTTATATTTTTCAGAGTGGCAGACTGCACAACCCAATGAGAAAGACAAAAAAATTATAATTCAAAACAGTAATGATTAACTGCACACTTATTTCAAATCCAATAAAAGTTTTATTTTATTTAATTCAACATATTGAAATTACTAGACTAGTGATTCTAGCTTTTCAAATTCTAACAATCATTTAACAAAAGTCTTAGAACTACATTTAGTAGCAAGTTAATTTTTTTGTAAATTTTTAATGCAAGGGATGGGCTTGATGACATAATACAAATTTCTCAATATATGGTTAAAGTCGCTTAGGAGTCTTAAATCACCATGTTCAGTAATCTGGAGTCAATTTCTTTGCTTGGAGATAAGTTTGATGACCACACTAAAACCACGTTCTACTAAATATGAAGTTAAGAATGCAATAAGTAGCTTCTTAACCACTGTCCATAGTGCAAGATAG